>NC_056463.1:0-43280 GCF_008729295.1 Plectropomus leopardus
TTGCTGCAAATCATTGACATATCCCAGACTGCGATCATCAAAAAAAAATCGAAAATATTAATAGCTAATAATATTTTTTGTCATCTAAAAACATATTTGCATCATGGCAAAAACTTGGCATTTAAAGGGTTAAAATTCTGAAAATCAATGAGTATTTGATATTTATGGTTTAGTTAACAAAATAAACTTAATGAAAGTAGAAAATATAACTAATGTTTAACATTTTAGGTTTTGAAAAGCTCATTTGGTGAGCAGAGCTGTGGAAGTGTGAATGTTTAACACTGCATAAAAAATATTAATGTATAAAAATCAATGTTGCTTTAAATCACTGACATATAAAACGGCTGCGTGTCATCAAAAACATCTGCTTGTAATATAGCATGTAGTGTAGTGATCTGAAAATTAATGAATATTTGATATTTATGATTAGGAATGATGCTGGTTGAAAAATTAACTTAATAAAAAGTAGAAAATGATGTTAATAGTTTTTTGCTTGATTTTTTTTGTAGTTAACTAGAAAACTAAGGAAGACAGAAAAAGATTTATTTTTTAGGACTTGTTGGACTGAGAGTATTTTTTTTATTTTCCAATGCTTCAGGAAAATGAGATCCTTTCTGACATAAACAAACATATGATAAACACGTAGAGCACGATCATCACCTTCATGTGTGACCATAAAAACACACGTCATTCTCACATATGGACGAGCGTCACGTGACTTTAAATGGATTTTGTTTTCGTGGCTTAGAGGAAAGACACACCGTGCTGCTGTTTGTTCCCACAACAAACACAAAGTGTCTTAAGAGTTGTGAAACCTGAGCGCAGTGTGTGTGTGTGTGTGTGTGTGTGTGTGTGTGTGTGTGTGTGTGTGTGTGTGTGACTCAGCTGTTTCTCCACTGGTTCAGAGGTGTGACATGAAGCATTTGAGCCAATCAGATCACTTGACACAGTGGGGTGTGTGTCAGAGCGAGGCCCTCTGATTGGACGGAGGCCGACTGGTGGAAAACAACACAACAAACCAGCCACGAGTGTTTCATCACACTCAGAAGATCCCAGCAAGTCACGAATAAACAAGAGTCACGGGGTCGAAGTCTTCAAGTGCTTGATCGAGTTGTCCACTTTAAATAACACAAATTGTTACGACATTTGGAGCAATATTTAAATATTTTTCAGATCTGTATAATTAAGTTCACAACCTTGTCAAGTTAACGATTATGATCGTAAATACCATTAAACAGCCTGCACTGTGGTGAGCACCAACAAACATGAAAAGCGCGCAGCTTAATGATTTTAGATTTGATTATAGATTATTACGATTGTGAGGCAGTAGAATAGATATTATCAGAATCAGTTTAAAACTGAAATTGTTACAGTTGGATTTTTTTCTTCTCCACAAGCTTTTAATGTGGAGGATTTACATGTTTCCTGATGAAAATATTTAAACTTTAAAATTAAAAGATAACAGCTACAGAGCCATCGCAGTGTTGTAGTGAAACACTGTTAGAGGTCGACTGATTATCAGGGACGATATTTGGCATTATCCGTATCGGCGTTATACAATAACGATCGCAGATAAAATTAATTAATTAAAAAGTGCAAAGAAAGTGCCAGCATCGGAGGAACTTTTACTTTTGAAACCTCAGGGAGCCTTTTTTTATTTATTCATTTTTTAATTTAAATTTTCACTTGACTTAAAAAATAACCTGCGAGGAACTTGCTGAATATTCCAGTTTTGTGTTGGAGTTTGTTATATTCCAAATTCTGAATATTGACAGAAAGATTTAAATTTTTATTATAAATGCATACTGGTTTCAAATACTGGTTACTGGTCTCAAACCAATATCAGTCGATCCCTAAAACACTGCATAGATGTAAATGTTTTTCTACAAGTTTAAGGACTCAGAAATATATAAATATTCATAAATATGGACCAAACTGACCTGATAAGACATAAGCAGAGATAGAGCTACAATGAATAGTAGGGCTTTTATATGACTGACATCCATCTGTCTATCTATCTAAATATCTATATGACTGATGTCGATAAACCAATAGGCCAAAATAATACATAAATAAATGTTTAAATAATGGCCCAAATAAATAAATACACTTAAAATGAAGAAATAAATATGCAAAATGGAAAAAAATGGTAAATTGAATAAATAGGGGAATTTATATACAAAATCAGCAAATAAATACGAAAATGAATAAATTGCTAAATTAAATGGGGAAATTGAATAAATATTGTCATTTTTGGCATTTTCATTTATTTGTTGACACATTTATTTTTTAATTTTTTTTTTGATTTTGTGAGTTTCAGTCCTGATGTTGAAAACATCCGTGCCTACAAGGTTGGAAATGAACTTTTTGTCTACCTGTCACTTTGGCTGGTGGAGTCCAAAATCTACCAGCCACTCAGCAGATAACCACTGTTTTTTCGGCTGGTGAGTGAAGCAAATGTAGCAGCGACTTGAATACCAGCGTTTGGCTGGTTTGTAATTTCCAACCCTGCCAACGTCACAACCTCAGACAGTGACGCAGATAATATTAAAGCGGCATCGATCTTCGATCTCACTCAGCAAGAATGTGCATTTTCCAAAATGTCGAGTGTTTGGGAAACAGGCACATGTCCCCTCTCATCCTGCTGTCACCGACACAGGAGCAGGGAGGTGGTGTTGGGGTTGTTGGTGGTGGAGGGTGTTGCTGTTTCTACCCCCTGACCCCGTCCCTCTGTCCTCCTGATGGCTGTCGGCTGGAATGTAGTGTGACCGGGTTATTTTTAGATGAAGCCGCTTGAAATACTCCAGCCGGGGCTTCATTGAGGATAAACACAAGCTGCTCTCGCGCCGTGTGGCACGTAAAACCTGAGTTTGGCTCGAGTTTTTGCCGTCATTTTTATTTCACAGAAAAAACTAGTTGTTTCTATCAGCTCGACTGTTTGGCTGCCTTTCGTAGCGTCATCAGATCGTCTGAAGCTACCTGAAGCTCTGGAGATGTCTCCTGAAGACCGCGGGGCAGGACTGAGGTATGACGGGGGCTGTGTCAGAGCTGCCGGAGGAGAATTTTGTTATTTCACGGCTCTGTTCTCCAAAACCGCTCAAACTTTCTCACTTACCTCTCGTGGCATCTCGCCACGCAGATTTGTTTTATATGTCTTTGTTTGGAGATATATGCCTTACAAATTTCCATTTACCTCCGTTGTTTTGGGGTTAAAGAACTTTGATGTACAGAAAACTGTATTCAGATCTGTATATTTTTTAATTTTCAGTACTTTTGTGGGGGGGTCATTTTGTTTTTTTTTTCTTTCTTATTTTCAGGTAATTTCTTTGTAACTTCTTTCACAAATTTCTTGTGAATTTTTGGGCCGTGTCTTGTTAAGTTTGGGGGTCATGTCTTGTTTTTTTTTCCTTTTTTTGGGTACTTTCTTGACAATTTTTGGGCCACGTTTTGTCAAGTTTCTCATTGCCCTCTGCTCGTGTTTTTGCCAGACATTAAATCAGTTTGCTCAAGTTTCAAAGGGCTTTCCAAAGCTTCTGACACTATGTAATAAGCTCTCGTGTAGCTGCAGTCTTGCTCTGGTTTGTGTTCGGATTGTGCAATCAGTGTTTGTACGGAAAAGACGTGATGACACGATGAGGGAAACAACACACAACAAAAACAAAACTTTTTTGGCAAAGTTAACCATAATTTCAGTTTGACCACATTACCAACATAAACAGCACAGCGTGGATGTATTTAGAAAAGCGTACACATCATTGCATCATGGCTCCCCATGCGTCCGTAACGCGGGTCGTAGCGTTTGGCTTTGTGTCGGGGTCGACACACGCAGTCTGGCCTTTTGCAAAAGACATCAGCTGTAAACTCGATCGGCAGGGGCTCCTTTAATGTCAGCTGCTGCATGTGATATATATGTACGGCTGCACGCAGAGCATAAACAGGTATTAGTTGCATCAGAGTCCGAGTTTCTGTGGTTTAGACCCACGCAGACAGGTGGGTAAACATATTTACGCCTTCCCTCCCAATCACAAGTGGAGAGCTGGGATGTTTTTGCCGCCATTCCTGGCATTGTTTGTCTGGCCCTATTTTTAAAGCGCCGTCACCGGGCTTGTTAGAGGCTCAGACGTGCTGCTCCCTGTGTTGTTTCAGAGATTACTGGTCGGGTAAAAAAGTGACATCTGTCCGACAGCTGCTCATGTGGTGCCGCCGCTGCCCTCCTTCCCCGCCTGCAGTCCTCTGACGTGACGAGTTCTCAGTTGAAAGTTGGATTTTTTTTTTTTTGAGTGATGACGGAAGTCTTCACTGTGAAAATGCTTCTCGACTAATTGATTGACAGGTGGTGGTGTGTAATGATAAGGAGCAGTGAAATGTGATATATTTGCTTGCCAGCATCCGAAGTGTTCGTGGAGCTCAGACAACACGTGACTCGAGGGCTGAAAAATGTCATATGTTCCTCACATGGTTAGGATGACAGGTATTCTTCTCAAATTGTGCAGATGCTTCTGGATTAAACTTGTGAGCTGCAAGTCACCGAAAAATCAGAGGACAGAAGCAGTCAGAGAGACAGATGGGAGTATAAATCCACTCCCAACTCGTCCAATACTGCCGCTTTGACAGTAGGTTTCCATTAACCCTCAAACTGAACAAACTGAAACTGCAAAAATAAAATGCGCCTAATGGAAACGTGTCAATTTAAAAAAAGAAAAAGCATTTATTGCAAAAAAGTTTTTATGCTTGCATGTGGTGGTATTTCAGGTGATTCAAAAAAGCCAAATTTTGCAAACCTGCAATAAAAACAGGTCACAAATAGGTCACACGATGCTATTGATATGCACTTGTTGGTGTTTTCATGTGCAACTTTTTGGCCGAGACACAGCAACATGAGGCAACATGAGGCAACGCAAGGTGACGCGGCAGAGGGCTTTTTGTCACCGCTAGTTCTCTGATGTCAGTTTGGTGTGTCTGGGCCTTTGGGTTTAGGCAACAAAACCACGTAATTAAGTTTAGGAGAAAGAGTTGGGGAATCCAGAGTTTTTTTAAGACCCATCCACCTTTCCTTCTACTCACCCAATATGAACTTTCACTCTCTTTATATTATGGTGGTTGCAGAAGGCAGAAGCCACCACAACTAGCCGTCATTATTTCCAATCCAAGGCCACGTAGGTGTGTTATGGAGCCGTGATAGAAAAGTGAGCCACTTATACGTGGGAGCGGCCATGTATGAGGGATTTCTGTGATTTCACAGAGGAATTGTGGATTCAAAACTTCCAGATGATCCGTTCAACTTTCTCAGAGTTATGTGATGCAATAACAGCTCTTGTAGCTCCTGCTGCATCATGAGGGAGCCAGTTCCTACTGACAAGCACATGGCCATAGCATCATGTGACCTAGAAAAGCCAATAAATGTGTTTCCATTTCAGTTTTGCGAAATATGGCTTTTTCGAATCATCTGAAATACCACCTTATGTAATCGTAACAATTTTTAAAAAAAAGATAAAGAGAAGTTTTTTTTCAAAATTTACATGTTTCCATTAGGTGTATTTTATGTTAGCATTTCCGATTTGCACAATTTGAGGGTTAATGGAAACCATGACAGAGACAGTAAATGATTGCAGAAAGCGCTGCTGATGCATATGTTGTGTCATGCCAGAGGCAGATGCCGTTGCATAAATGTCATGCCCATCATGCCTCATTTGCTTCCACGATGCTGACATGCTGTCTAAAATCACACACTAGAGTGGCATGATGCTGCTGCTGTTTGATTCTGTGAAAAAATGCAAAGGTAGCATAAAGAACGGACTTCCTAGCGGGCCTTAGCACGCTATCTGCATAAAAAGGATTACTCAGACAGCAGCCACAGACCCTGAATAGTAACCCATGGTTATGGCCCTGTTTTGGACAATTTCATTGAATGGTGCAATGGTGCATGATCTTGCAGGAGGCTGACAATCATCACCAGACGTTACAGTGATCCTTGACTGGACTCTGGCAGTCATTAGTATACAGCAACTTAACAGACGTGAACACGTGTCTTGTCCTGCACCTTATCTCACTGTATAGAGCCACCAAACAAACATGGGGTTCAACTTTCAACTCCAAGAAAATGGAGCAGATGTCTTCATGCTGGCGGGAAAACAAACTGCAACAAACTACGCTTCAACACTTCAGGCGATCTGTGAAGTGGTGAAACTTTAAGGTACGTCATCCAAACAGACTTGTGTCTCTTCCCAGGAGACGTCTGTCTTCCGTGGAAGAGTGAAATACTTATCCCTTTCGTCCGTTACTGCTATTATTGCCTCGCAGTATCACTGTCACATGTTGGACCCATCATGTTTCCCTGGAAATCAGCCTCTTACGGGGGGACATGTGCCTGGAAGTCGAGAGGGGAGCAGCGGGTTGACCTTTCGTCATCAGGGTTATCTGAGACAAGACGTGGTGTTCGGGTCAGGTGGGAGGGGTGGTGGGTGTACATGAGATACTGCAGCTTCTCGTGGTTTCTCCTGCTTGTTCCTTGTAACCTGGCAGATACATTATGTTGGGGAGGGAGGTGTGGATGGTTATGGGGGGAGAAAGGGTGGCTGGGTTCAGAGGGAAGAAATGAAAAATGGAAGGACTTTAAATGGTTTAGTCTGTCTTTTTTTGGGTCTTCACAACCTTTACTAACTTCACAAGTGTTTTTGGACTAAAGCTGAGATTTTTGAGTTCAATTTAAGCTTTTCTAACAACAGCAATGTAATTTATTGGCCAGCCCATGACCTTGGTCCAAATATCCAAGTATCTCAGCAACTTGAATTGCTATGAAATTTGATGAGCACATTCATAGTCCTCAGAGTATGAGTTGTAATGACTTTAGTTACGCTTTCTGAAGCAACACCAGCAGTTTAAAATCTTTACTTATCCATTCGAATGCCTCAATATCTATTAGACTGTTTGACACAAAGTGTATGTACAGGTGTCTATGGTTCCAGAAGTTGCAGGCGATGGTGCAAAATTTTGGTTTTGGAGAAATTCTGGTTTCTGTTTGTAGCATAAACTATATAATGGATGAAGCTACAGCAATATCACCCACTGGTTTGTGGACTGCTTTTTTGAAGCCTCAAGTTAGGCATTTCGGTTGTCACAATCTTGGTATTTTGGAGCTAGAAATGATCATATTTTGACAGGGGTTAGAGCTGTGGAGGAGTGAGGGGTGGATCTGACTTATGGGTTGCAGCGGAGCCCTGCAGACAGCCCATCACTCAAGTGGCCCCACCTATAAATTTGCATAACTTTGAGTCTTAATAAAATGTAAATGCGTTAAGTTATATAACATTTTGCCCCCTGTACAGCTGTCATGAATGTTGAAATTAGCTATAGAGAACAAAAGTAAGTTTTTTGTACCACGCTGTAAACATGTTAATTTCTGCTGTAAAGTTGTCGTATATCGCCGTTTTTTCAGCAGACTTTCACATCTTATTATTATGCACCAGGAGTTCTTCTGCGTCTCCTGTTGACGTTACGAGACACCGCAACCAATGCCTAGATATCAACAAAAGCACAGTATCAGGTTTGGAAAAAAAAACCCATCATGGTTTGGCTCAACATTCATATGTGAAGCAAACACCGGGCTCCCGGGTAAAAGTCCGCAGTTTGTTGGATCCATCCACCGCCTCTCCCACCCACCCTATAGGGACTTTCCAGCTCCTTAAACTATGTTTTTATGGGGAAAGTTTTCAAATGACACAGTCTGGTGGCTTTTGTCAATGTTGTCTAACACCAAAATCACTGACAAAGCAGTGGTATTTGACATTTTCGGATTGAGAATAGACTGACATTTTAAGATGGGGATCGATGGGGATTCACACTGTTTTGGAGCCTGCCTCAAGTTAGAGAAACTGCGGTTTTGGGCACTTTGTTATTGACTTCATTTTTCAACCTCAAAGGTTGCTGCTTGGTTTGTGGTCCGAGTATTATTGACCAGTCACGTAGGAATGGTAGGTGAACAGTCTGTGTGGAGAGGCATTTTTGTGGCATGGACTAAGTGTGCAGGTGTGTCTTTTTACTTTTTTCTTAATGTACACCGTTCATGGAGAGCTTTGGACCTTAGTAATGTGGGGATGATGACTTTTGCTCATCCCAGATGATGTTTTCCACTGACTTTGGTGATTTTCTAATTCACCACGAAACTGACATCTGTGTTTTATATTACGACAAAATCTATGACAGCAGAAATACTGTCATTTTACAGTACATATGTGGCCCAACCCCGCTGGTGCCCCTTATCTGAAATAGTGGTTAACTATAGGAACATACCTTTTCTAACAGAAATCAGAAGCCCTGGAGAGGCCACAATCACACATTTCCCAATTAGCACAGGCACCTCACAGCTGTGTTAACTACTGTGAACCTGTTGTGGTAACCAGATCTCCATGGCGATTTCACACCAGCTGTTTCAATGACAGCTGCTTCCACAGGACGTGTAGTGTCCATCCTCTGTTGGATTTAAATTTAGTAACATTGCCATTTCATCTGATGAAAGACATTGAGGCAGTTACCGTGTCCCTGTTACACTGTCAGTTTGATTAATTTGGTTTCAACCACAGTGGGAACTTCACTTAAGCCTTTGGTACGCTCCCAAAATATTAAGTGGCATGTTTCTGTTGAATGCTAACAAATAGGACTGAGTGTTGTTTGAAAACTCAGATACCAGTACCCTTTGTTTAAAAACTTTTTTGATACCCATCACGTGCTAACGAGGCATCTCGTCACGCTGAAGGGCCAACTCCGTCAAATACACCGCTATACAACTTGCTTTAAATCAATCGTAGTGATTGGCTGCAAGCACAACAATACAAATAGTGATTTCGGGTTCAGTAAAAATCAAGAAGCGGAATAGTTTAATTTGAGAATCTTGAATAATACTAGGTTATGGGTTACTTTAGTGAATACCTTAAAGCAGTAATAGTGAACTTGTGGCCCACGGCACAAATCTGGCCCCCAATAGGGTGCCGCATGGCCCTCCCAACCATTTCCTAAGTCACAATGAAGTGATCCCAGTGATTCATACTGGGAATTGTTTTTGTACTTTTTGTATGCATAAGGTTCCAGAGTGCATAAAAAGCATCAAAACAGAGCTTGTTTATCAAAAAAAGTGCCAGTGGAAGATCCCCCACAGCCCCCGACAGAGGTCCTAGCTAAGCCCCTAATGCCCTAAATCCTAGAAACTTCCTTAAATCGTAGAATTGTCTTAAATCCCAGTAATGTCCTAAATCATAAATACGTCCTAAAATCTAAGAAATGTCCTAAATTCAGAGAAACATTATAAAACCTTGAAATGTCCTAAAATCAGAGAAAGGTCCTAAAATTCTCTAGACGTACTAAAATCCTAGAAATGTCCTAAATCCAAGATACGTGCTACAATAACAGAAAAGTTCTAAAATTTGAGAAATGTTCTAAAATCCTAGACATGTGCTATGATAAGGGAAACATCCTAAAATCCTAGAAACATCCCAAACTCCCAGAAATGTCCTAAATCCTTAAACATGTACGGGCTGCTGTGACTGGCCCCTGGACTCCTGTCATTTTGCAAAAGTGGCCCCTAAGCAAAGCAAGCTGAGTATCCCACCTTGAAGGGCATCAATTATCGATACACAGTTCTGTTAACAAACTAATATTTATCCAGTACAGTAGCACAAACATTTACCTTTTATCACCTGCGATGTTTCAACCTGATAAAGGAAATTCCCAGATGACAAAACTTCTGCTCCCTCATCTATTTATCGTACATGACCTAAACGCGAGCCACATGTGTGCCTTTTATAGCTGCTGTGTGTGACGTGAGCACGAGGGCTGAGAGTTAAGCCTAAACGGGAGGTGCTTTTTGGGAACCCTCGACGTGGAGGGGAAAGTTTCATACCTCACCAGGTGGCCCAGAATTCCCAGTAGTACCACAGCATGGAAAGCACTCTCACATTCCTATTCCCATCTGCCACCCGTCCATTTAGTCAGCTCGCCAGTTTTATTGTAGGCTTCCTAATTTAGACTATGACATTTGCATCGGACTGGCTTGTTACTTGGACTAAATTTTATCAATGACCCTCAACCAGTAGAATTCGAAGCCTCCAAATAAACCTCTTCAATCCCTTTCTTAGTCAAGTCAAATGTTAATACTATTTTTAATGTGGAGTCACTGCGTTGTTTATTACATACTGAGCATCTCCACATAACAACATACCGAGTCACTTTATTTGTAAAGCAAATTTAGAGACCACACAAGTTGTTGCAATTATAGAATATAGACAGAGTAGTTGCCATCAGCTTAAGGTCAGATGATCCCAGAGTACTCCGGGAGATTACGAAGAGAAACAAAAGCGTGAATACAATTTTTCCCAGGTCATGGACCGAATGTGATGGAGTGATAGTCTGTATTAGTAATAGTCACTGAAACACTGATCAACAAGTATACAGCCTGGAGCCTATCCCAGCTGTCTTTGGGCGAGAGGCGGGGTACACCCTGGACAGGTCGCCAGACTATCGCAGGGCTGACACATGTAGACAGACAACCAGTCACACTCACATGCACACCGACGGCAATTTAGAGTCACCAATTAACCTGATATGCATGCCTTTGGACTGTGGGAGGAAGCCGGAGACCCCTGCCGCAATCTTGCATCTGCATGAAGAATGGATGTTTTCTACAAAGACGTGGCTGCTTTTTAAGCCAGGATTGTGCCCCAGATTGCAAAATACTTCTGTTGGTTTATAAAGCAGTGAAAGTTAAGGCCCATGAAATACATTTCTGACTTTCTGCTACACTATGAGTCGTCAAAACCTCTCCAAGATACATAAATAGGCTTGCCTTGCCACCAAACTAGCTATTTGAAGCCCAAAAAATGATCTTTTACAAACCATAACCAAGTGGGTTTTGTGCCTAAAGGTAGCCACACATTAACCAATGATGATCCGCTCAGCTTTTGAAGAGTTATGTGATGCAATAACAGCTCTTGTAGCTCCTGCTGCATTGTGAGGGAGCCAGTTCCTACTGACAAACACATAGACATGGCATCATGTGACCTACACCCAAGCCAAGTATGGCTTTTTTGAATCGCCTGAAATACCACCTCATGCAAGCATAAACCGTTTTCTTTTTTTTTTTCCACAGATTCACAGATTTCCATTACGCATATGTTATACTCGCAATTTCAATTTCTGCACTTTGAGGTCTTCACAGAAACCCGTCTACTGTCAGCGATTCAGTAAAGATTACTAACATTGCTTCTATCTGTCTTTTCTAGCTGGGAGATCATCGACTCCGGGCAGGACAGCCGGTCTGGGACTGGACCTCAGCTCAGCGACTCCCTCAAACTCTTCCTCCAGGAGATGTCAGCTTTCAAACAGCAGAATCCTGGCAAGGTGAGGCAGAGTCGGCCGATGACCCGGACTAACTTGAAATGTCTTTACTTAGTTACCTCAGCAGAACAACACAGTTATGTTTTTCTTCTACGACCTTCTGCATCAGCTTATCGGATTATGAAGTAACTGGTTATACTTTAGTATCACATTTGTTTAAAACAATTCTTATGTCGTTTTTTAGGGAAAATCCTGTATAGTATATCTTGAACTTTTCCTAAGATAATAACTAATACAAATACTATGCTGTAACTGAGTAAAAGCAGACAAAAACTACATCAGTATAATCTCCTTGATTTTGTCTCTATCTCTTTTAGTTTTGCCTGCTGGTTTGCAGTTTCTGCACCTTCTTCGCTGTCTTAGGACGCTACATTCCAGGGATTGTTATCTCATATATTCTAGGTACGTGAACTAAATTTTGGCACATAAAAGGACCGTTTCTGTCATGCTAGATTTGTATGTTTAGACCAACAAATCCAGCACAGTTGGTGGGTCACTGCATGTTTTTTAACCTGGTTAAACCTGGTTACTGCAGCCTGCTTCTCCAAACTAGGGGCATGCTGATGGATATCCACTGTAATTAATACACTGACTATTGATACTTCACAGAGCCCCACTTCAAAAATCTCTTGAAATGAAAAGGTATAGTTGTGTGTCATCAGCATAACAACGAAGTGAGATATCAAAGTAATAAATTATGTAGCCAGCTCCAGGTGCATCCAGCTGTTTAATCTATCAGTAATCAAAAGCATGTGATATGTGATCAATAGCATCAAATATTAAATACCAACATAGCGAGCAAACTTATTTCTGTAAAAAAAAAAAAAAAAAGAAGTGCTTTCATGGCAGGTATGATAATGGATTTTTCTAGAAACAAATATTAGTTTTGCCTGAATTTTTTCTCTCTTGACCTCTCTGCAGTGCTGGGTGTTTTCTTGTGGCCTCTGATTTCGTCTCACGAGGTTGGTTTGTGGCTGGAGCCAGTTCTGCAGAAGCTGGACTTTGGCATCGGGGAGTTCATTCAGAAAATTAAGGAGAACCACGGTAACAATTTAACATTTTAATATGTTTACGTATTTGATGTCTGCAGTGTTAGTACTTAGTTTTGTAGACATCACATGTTGGGGATGTGATATATCCCAAACAAACCAAAATTTTACTTAACCCTTAGGGACTGTTTGGTGCATTCTGTGCACTTTGCAATCTCCATTTTTTGATAATGTTGGCTGTGTTCATGCATATGGCATGAATTTTGGATTGTGTATTTTTGTTTAATCTTGAAATTTCCAGCTCAGCTCCTGCAATAAGTCTAAGTACACTGTGGAAACTTAATTGCTTCATTCTTACTGTTAAGTGCAAAAAATATTTTAGACCCTGGTAGCATGTTTGCCCCATTTATGAATTTAAACAAATTTCTTGCAACAGGTGATTGTAGAGAAAACAATTTCATCCTTGAAAATAAAAATAAGTGCTTGAAAAAATGACTGAAAGTCCTGAAATGTACAAATCCTGTTGTATTCAGTGCTGAAGTAAGAGCCAAATCAGCAGCACCACCTTCATGTTTTCTTCCTTTCAGAGAAAAGGATCTTGCAGGCTCAGACTGAGAAGGAAGGCATCGAGTCGGACCTGTCCTCCATGTTTCCCAAGGTTGGCTGATCACCTCAGTCTAATGATTCCTCTGTTGACTGACAAGATCCAGTTAAAGCTAATTGAAATTCAGTTCACATGATCCACATCAGCATCGAGGTCTGTGCCAAAGTGAACGCCAAAAGTTTTTGCTCTTCAAGCCGTAACATCTGACTACAGATTACATTCACTGAGCGTGCTTCTCTTAAAAGGCTCTGATGTCAGGATTTCTTGAACTTATATTCAAAGGTCTGAATTTGATTTCTATTCAAGGCCAAAGGTCTGGAACGATTGATGTCAAGGTGATAAGTTTTCGCCCAGGCCACTCGCAGAGAGGCTTCAGCAGCTCTCTCTCTTGCTGTGTCGTAGATTTCACAAACAACTTAATTTGCTGATTCATGGGAAGATTGTAACTGTTGAAGTTTTATTGTCCTCACTTCTGTATTTGGAGGATATTGCTGTTTGAAATGCCCGTGCTTTTTGTCATAGTGGCGTTTAACATTTCCACTCTTCACAACTGTAACTGTCTCTGTGCAAATCAAACTGCTGGATTTGGGCAAAATAAACGCATATTTCTCTGTCAACTCGTCTTTGAAAACTTGTGCATTGACAATATAACGTACACTCACAGACAGGACAGAACGTGAACGTCCATTAGACGTTCACTAACTTCATAATTTTGAACGGACGCTCGTTAGCCTTGAACTCTGACGTAACTTAAACATCATATGCTTCCCGGCTGTCAACGTTGCCATGGCAACAATGTAAAACAGGATATGATTACGTTTAAGGCTTAATCTCAGGAGGGGTGCACTTATTTACATGGTACTTTTGCATTCCTAATACAAGGTGTGGGCTGGGTCCGGACTGACTTGTGTCCAGATTTGAGAAGCACTTGTTTATATGACACCTGTATAAACAGAGTGGACATATTGCAGACATGCTAGCAGGACTGTAGGTTGAGAATAGACATGTGGACATGAAGTTTTCTGCACTTCTGCCACCAGATTAGCTCCGTCTGTTTTGCACTCTTAAATCTGACGTCTCTGTGTGTTTCCTTCCTGCAGCTCGACTCCACGGTGTGTAAGGAAATGTGTGTGTCAGACACAGAGGTGTCTGATGTGACGTGGACGGACAACGGTACTTTCAACCTGTCAGAGGGACACACGCCACAGACTGAGAACTCAGAGGGTACGTCAGCTCCACCTGCAGGCGGCACACGGCTTTAAAATCAACATTTCTAGAACAGAAACATTAAGGCACATCTGGCTGAACAGCTGCTTCAGAGGTCTTACAGTGTGATGAGTGTGGCAGCGTGCTTTAACAGTTATTTGGGTTTATCTTAAATGGGATCCCTGATTGGGTTTTTTTTTTTTTTTTTTTAACCTGGTCCCAATTTTTTCATGAACGCTTTGAAATTTATAATTTCTCCAGCGACACACTCCAGCCTCTGTGACTTTTTTTATTATACATTTAATTTAAAGCACGATAAAAAAATTTACACATGAAATTTTCTGTGTTCATTGCTCATGCTATCAGTAATGTGAAATCTATTAGATATTAAATAAAATATTAAATGTAAAAGTTAGAAATTCCAGTTTAAGGACAAAATAGCTAATATTAAATGTCGTCTTGCATGCCGTGAATATTTTTTGCCCACTTCCTGTTAATTTCTCGGCCACTTTTTTTTTTTTACGCCACAGATCTCGACAGAGAAGAAGCGTTCACCGGAGGCCTTCCAGAATTCCCCTCACTCGACAACGGCGCAACGACCAACGGTGACGACGACGACGACCTCAGCCTCGGCCTTCCCACGTCGCCACCTCAGCCGCAGCAGCCAATCAAATCCACGCATGCGGCCTCTTCTCACAAAGATCAACCCATCGACAAAGCCCTCGAATTAGTCAACCAGATGGCGGGCGACGTCATCGCCGCCGCTGTCACAGCTGCCATCCAGGAGAGAATAGAATCAGCGGTCGGCTTCTCAGCGCTGAGCGAAGGCTCGGAGCGGTCAAGACTCCCAGAATCCACCAGGCTGCTGGAGCTGGCCGAGGAGTCGGACAGCGAGGTGGAGGACTTTGAGCTGCTGGACCAGTCGGAGCTGGAGCAACTGGAAGGGGAGCTGGGTCTCGGAGAGGAGACGGCCCGGGCCAAAGAAGAGGATCCGGCTCAGAGTGACAAGCCGGCTTCATCTGGTTTCTTCTCTAAACTCCTGAGACGCCACTGATGGATGAGAAGTTCGGTCAGCAGGGGACAAGGACGGGTTACAGAGGACATGTGGAGGGCAGAGGGGATGCTCTGGTCAGAAGACTGTTGGGGGGTAGCGAGAAAACAATGTTTCCATTTATCTGTTTTTCCTGTAGAGCTAACATCAACATTTTTAAACCGGTCAGTTCGTCAAATATGGAGGTGAAAGTCACTTTGACTCTTTGAAACTCGAGCAAATCGGCTTGATTTCTTCTCCTAAAAACATGGGAGGAAAAATTTGAACAACTTTACAAGAAATGACTAAAAAAATTAGCAAGAAAAGGAAAGAAAAATACAAGAACAAACAAGTAAATTACCTGAAAAAAGTGAAATGTTTTTTTAAATTATTATATATTTCGAAACATCTTTAAATGTATAATTCTAATAGTCATGAATATAGTTTCTGGACATTAAATTTTTCATTTATTTCATCTATAAGGACAACACATTAATCAACATTTCCGTCAATGTTGAAACCTGTGAAATGATAAGATTCACATCCACCATAAAGACAACAACAGCTATGAGAAACAAGAACCTACAACAAACAGGAACTCCCAAGACAGAACAAAACCCACCAAGAAACAGCAGAACACCATACAAAACAATCGCACAGCAACAGCATATCGCATTTTAGCACAAATAGCCATGCACGCAACATGCAACAACAATACAACAGATTTTCCTCCTTTTATTGATAATTTTCTAATATTCTTTTCTCTCTTTTTTCACCCTCTCCTGCTCTTAAATTAAATTTCAGGTTATTTTCTTGTCACTTTTATACCAATTTCTTGCAATTTGCTCATTGACTTTTTTTTCTTACATTTCTGACGGGAATAAAACATATTTTCTCGTATTTCAAAGGTAAAACACTAGTGAAAGGCATCTGAATGCACCACAAGAAAGTCTGGAGTCGATCCAGGTTTCAAAGGGTTAATTAATGCGTAATGCGTCATGCCGAGATCAGATGACACAAGATCAGCCAGATAAAGGCCCGACCTGACACAGGTGTGGTGAAAATGAACGCTGGGTGTGGCACTACACTTCTATGAATTTGACTGTTTATTAACATTTATTTTTACCCATAACACCCTGCAGCCAGCTCTTATAAAATACATAAATATCGTGCAGTCTGATCCCGGCATGACGGGGTGATATTTTGCATGAAGCGAGTGCAAAGACTTCCTGTTATAGATGATATCTCTAATATTACAACTGACTGCCTCTGGTTTTCAAACTCTCCGGCTGCTGCGCTACAGTGTAGAAGGCTGACAACACGCCAAACACTGACTTTATCCATTCAACTACATTACCCAGAATTCCACAGACATAAATAAATGACAATCACCAGGCAATCAAAACACCGTTAATGCTGAAAATACTAGTACTGGTTGGATAGTTGACTATAAGGATAAAAAACTAGAAAACCCTTTTTTAAAATTATTTCTTTTTCTAAAAATTTTATATGGTTTTGTTTTCATGAGATGTAGTCGAAGGACTTTTATTTTATAACAACATGCAGCGGGTCTCATAATACTATGCATAAAATTTATTTAAACATCAAAACATTTTACTTCCATTTCACGTGCCTCATTGTGGTCGTTGGTGGGCATGAGGAGAAAAAAATATTTGCATTTGGATCATCTTCTAATTAGTTAAAATTTGATTTACACGTCCAAAACACCCAACCGACATCCTAAGATCTAGTGGTGGCGAAATGTGACGACTGGAGACGAAGACTGTTGAGTTGCCTCATGTTACCTGTCAAAAAGTTGCACATGAACGCACCATAAAGACAACTGCCAGCTGCCAATGGCCAACTAGCACGTACGTTTGCATCTGCGTTAGAGGAAATGACCCTTCATACCAATAAATGGAGAACTGGAAGACTGACAGGATGGATTCAAGGAGCTTGTTAACCAGTTAGCACATTAACAACACAACCTGACTTTATAATAACAAAGCATATTCCATCTCTTTTGGATCATTGCAGAAAATAAGCTCTGTGGTAAACAGACTTTTATATTTGCACATTTTGTTCAGCAACAATATCTTCACAAATGAACACCACTTTTAGGATTTTTGAAGTCTAAATGTTATTGCCAAAACTAAAAAGCTAACTTTAGGCTTTAAACTAGCTAAAAACAAAATACAGTCTCATGATCTAACATTGCCACCACAGTGAGGCTGTAAAGGTGCATCATGAAGTTCTGTGGTCTCACTTAGCCACTTTTTAATAACTGCCTTTTTTAAGACACATATAAGTATCAAAGTTCACAGTGGTGTATTAACTGAAGTATTTTATGTAATAGAACAAAATGTAAAAGTCTATTCATCTTGTGTTAACCACAAACATTATTTCAGACAAAAATAAAGTTGACTACTGTCAATTTAAGCAAATGTTGACCAAAAGAGGGGCAGAGTTCAAATAAAACTCAAAGCAGTGAGCATTTAGCTTATCAAGTTGTTACAGCAAGCGAATTTATAAATCATAGAATAGCGAAGGAATGGTCTTACTCTGCCTCTGATTGGCCTACTGTAGGCGGGTTTCCATTAACTCTAAAATTGTGCAAATTGAAATGCAAAATATGCCTTAAATGTTGCTAAAAAGTGTTTACGCTTGCATGAGGTGGTATTTCAGGCACTTCAAAAAAGCCATACTTCACAATTTAAACCCTTTTTTAGTCTTTTCTAGGTCACATGATGCTGTGTCTCTGCTTGTCAGTAGGAACTGGCTCCCTCATGATGCAGCAGGAGCTACAGAGCTGTTATTGCATCACATAACTCTGAGAAAGTTGAGTGATCATTCGGAAGTTTTGAATCCACAATTCCTCTGTGAAATTGTGGACTCTCAGCTTCCAGAAATCCCAAATACGTGGCCGCTCCCATGTATAAGGGGCTCACCTTATAACGCCTACGTGGCCTTGGATTGGAAATAATGACGGCTAGTGCGGCGGCTGCAATAGAAACAAAGCTGCTAATGTTTTGAACATCCGTCACCATGGTTACTGGGATTTTATCGCCAGAGAAGTCGCACAACATCACTCAGTGGAAACGCAGCCATCTTGCAATGGTGTTAAGCAACAGCTACATTTCCAAAAATATCTCTTAAGTTTTGCGCAAATCTGTAAACTTAAAATAACCTTAACTAGTCTCACTCCTCTTACCTAAATTTAACCAATCCAACCAACAAAGGCAATAAGTTTAAGCCACTTATAGGGAGAGTTGGACGGGTCATTCCTTTACTATCCTAAGATTTGCAGATATGATTACAACAAGCGTATTTGCATACAACTGTAAAAACTTTGACTAAATAATTAATGTGAAAGCAGATCTACAGTTGTGCATTCATGTCTGGGCTACGGAGGAGACACCATGTGATCACTCCCAGTACTGCAACTGGTCAGACTGGTCATGCAGGAGCGAATTAACGTCACGTCATAGGATGATCCAAAATGAGACTTAAAATAAAGCCAGATTTATTTTTAGTGCACTGAAAGTAAAATGTTGTGAGATGCACTTTAATAATTCTTTATCGATGCACCTACTTAGGGCAGTCTGCTGTGTCAAACATCAGTCGTGGATTCACCAAATGAAGAACGACCGAGCTGTTTCTTTAACATGCCTTGTACATTAAAAGATATTGTTTTTATAATAAAGACACACAGCAATGTATAATGTATCCTCTTGAATTAATCATGTAATGCCTTGTCTTAGCGTAACTCTAGAGATGACAATAGGTATATTTGTTTATCAGTGCCTACGAGGACTTTGTAGCGGCTGCTGTTAATTTCTAGCTCACAGGTGTTAAAAGACGAGGAAATGTTCAGGCGGGTTCAGGCTTCACTAAATAAAATCCATTTAAAATATTTAGTATATTGACAAAAACGTGATTAATGTTTTTCATTTACCTTCTGGTTGTATTATGGTGGTAAAAGTGAGAAATCCTTTGAAGTTAGTTCAAAAACATGTTGGTGGGTCAGAACCAAAATGTATCGACAAAATGTACTTTTATGTAATTAAAATCAAGAATGTCAATAAACTAGTGTAACAAAGTCTATAGTTTGCCTCATTTGAACCCTGAGTGTGTTTGAGAACTCGTTTTAGGTCTGTTGTGGGGACAACTGCTTACACAGTCACATGTGGGGACTTGATGACCTTAAGGGGACAAAACTCAATCAATCAATCAATCAATCAATTTTAGTGTTAAAACTTGATTTAAGGGTTCAGGGTAGAGGGGGGTTATTTTAGGTCTTAGGGAATACATTTAAGTCAGTACAATGTCCCTTTAAGTGATGGAAACAAGTATGTGTGTGTGTTTGTGTGTGTGTGTGTGTGTGTGTGTGTGTTGGCAACAAAAAGTCAGTCATTTTCTGTAACTGCTTGTCCTCGTAGGGGTCGCGGGGGGGCTGGAGCCAATCCCAGCTGTCATTGGGCGGAAGGCGGGGTACACCCTGGACAGTTCGCCAGACTATCGCAGGGCCGACACATAGACGAACAACCAGACACACTCACAGTCACACCTAAGGGCAATTTTAGAGTCATCAATTAACCTGAGCTGCATGTCTTTGGACTGTGGGAGGAAGCCGGAGACCCCGGAGAGAACCCACGCGGACACGGGGAGAACATGCAAACTCCACACAGAACTCCACACACGGACCAAACCCCGTACCAACCGGGATTCGAACCAGGGACCCTCTTGCTGTGAGGCAACAGTGCTAACCCACAACAAAAAGTCATTTTCTTAAAATTGACATATAATGACAATGGTAAGATGTTACGATGTTGGAAAAATTGCACACAAACACTCAAATTTCATCTTATGATCCCTGTACCTTACTTGTGTACATCCATTTTCTTCTAATTTACATTTTAGATGAAAATACTGAATTTTTCACTCATGACTGATCTGAAAGTTTTAGTTATTGTTAGTTTTCAAAGTAAGGTTTGAGATACAGAACATACAGACGAACAAATAACATATAATTCATAGTATAAAAAAACAATAGAACAACATTATATAAAGTGGCAAAGTAGTCAACAACATCAATTTTTTTGTAAATGCTGATGGGAGGGGTGAACAGTTTGCTGTGTATATATCCTTTTAGCCCACTAATGTGAATTCAGGGCATTGCAGTCAATTCAAACGGTAGCCATCACTCTATGTGCACTTTGTTTTTTTGTCAATTTAGAGGAACTAGGGGCATTTCTTGTAAATGGTGATGGAAGGGGAAGTTCGCTGTGTAGAGCTGATAGGCTAACCGCTGTGTTGATTACAAAGATAAAACCAGACATGGGTGTGATTTCATTTTCGGTTTGTGTTAAAGCATGAGAGTTCAACCTTTGTGAGAAGAGAAATCACAAAATTCACCAATAAAGAAGGTCACTTCAAACACAATTCTATCAAATGCTGAAAGCCAAAAAACCTGTCAAGGTTGTTTTTGGAAACTCTGTCAAAGTGAAGGTATAACTGTAGGATCAGTGCAAAACTTTAGACTTTGCTTTAAGGGTAAAATGAGGAGAAATCCCCAGGTGACTGTGGGCGGCAATGTTTTGTCGATGTGGTTTGTTGCAGGAGGTCTTTATATAAGGAGGCGTTGTTTCAGATGTAGTTGATTTCTTCAACTTAGCAGCAGATAGACTCTTCTCTTCATAGCCCAACTATGGCCAGCAAATATGCCACCAATGGTAAGTTCATTAACTCTATGCATGGTATTGCTTATAACTTGAATATTATGTCATAGTCCAAAGTAATGGACTTATCTCAGCACTTAAGAGGGAAGTGCTTTAATGTAAAAACAGAAGCTTTCTTAAATCTCCAGCATATGTGTATTGCATGACATGGATGGGCGTTTGTCTGTTATTCAGCCTACCTTCATTGGGCACAAGTCCGTGCTTCAACTGTCAACGAACATTTTCTGCACAAACCAGGGATTCATCAAGAACTTCTTGCTTGATTTTATTTTTTTGTAGTCTGTGAACAAATTAAGAACTGACTCAGAACATACGTACACACAAATAATGAAGACCTGGCGGTCATAGAAAATGTAAACACACCTTAATACATAGCATTTTTTAAAAGTGCATTAATTTAAAAAGGCTTGAACAGACAACAATATTTAAACCTATTAACTTCACTAATTTACCAATGCATGCACTTATTTCTTCTTTGGCCTTTCATCCTTATCAACTGTTGTCATAATTAAAATATTCTAAAATTGAGTTTTCTAGTCCAGTGGAGTATATGGGAATGTCTTTATTAATATGTAACAGTTTTAGTTTCCATCATTTTTATTGAATCTGTCTGTTGGCTAATAATAGCTACTTTCAACAATTCTTAGTGACATGTAGTATTGTAGTATTTTTAGGGCCCGCGCACCGTACGGTGCGCGGGCCCTAAAAATACTACAATACTACATGTCACTAAGAATTGTTGAAAGTAGCTATTATTAGCCAACAGACAGATTCAATAAAAATGATGGAAACTAAAACTGTTACATATTAATAAAGACATTCCCATATACTCCACTGGACTAGAAAACTCAATTTTAGAATATTTTAATTATGACAACAGTTGATAAGGATGAAAGGCCAAAGAAGAAATAAGTGCATGCATTGGTAAATTAGTGAAGTTAATAGGTTTAAATATTGTTGTCTGTTCAAGCCTTTTTAAATTAATGCACTTTTAAAAAATGCTATGTATTAAGGTGTGTTTACATTTTCTATGACCGCCAGGTCTTCATTATTTGTGTGTACGTATGTTCTGAGTCAGTTCTTAATTTGTTCACAGACTACAAAAAAATAAAATCAAGCAAGAAGTTCTTGATGAATCCCTGGTTTGTGCAGAAAATGTTCGTTGACAGTTGAAGCACGGACTTGTGCCCAATGAAGGTAGGCTGAATAACAGACAAACGCCCATCCATGTCATGCAATACACATATGCTGGAGATTTAAGAAAGCTTCTGTTTTTACATTAAAGCACTTCCCTCTTAAGTGCTGAGATAAGTCCATTACTTTGGACTATGACATAATATTCAAGTTATAAGCAATACCATGCATAGAGTTAATGAACTTACCATTGGTGGCATATTTGCTGGCCATAGTTGGGCTATGAAGAGAAGAGTCTATCTGCTGCTAAGTTGAAGAAATCAACTACATCTGAAACAACGCCTCCTTATATAAAGACCTCCTGCAACAAACCACATCGACAAAACATTGCCGCCCACAGTCACCTGGGGATTTCTCCTCATTTTACCCTTAAAGCAAAGTCTAAAGTTTTGCACTGATCCTACAGTTATACCTTCACTTTGACAGAGTTTCCAAAAACAACCTTGACAGGTTTTTTGGCTTTCAGCATTTGATAGAATTGTGTTTGAAGTGACCTTCTTTATTGGTGAATTTTGTGATTTCTCTTCTCACAAAGGTTGAACTCTCATGCTTTAACACAAACCGAAAATGAAATCACACCCATGTCTGGTTTTATCTTTGTAATCAACACAGCGGTTAGCCTATCAGCTCTACACAGCGAACTTCCCCTTCCATCACCATTTACAAGAAATGCCCCTAGTTCCTCTAAATTGACAAAAAAACAAAGTGCACATAGAGTGATGGCTACCGTTTGAATTGACTGCAATGCCCTGAATTCACATTAGTGGGCTAAAAGGATATATACACAGCAAACTGTTCACCCCTCCCATCAGCATTTACAAAAAAATTGATGTTGTTGACTACTTTGCCACTTTATATAATGTTGTTCTATTGTTTTTTTATACTATGAATTATATGTTATTTGTTCGTCTGTATGTTCTGTATCTCAAACCTTACTTTGAAAACTAACAATAACTAAAACTTTCAGATCAGTCATGAGTGAAAAATTCAGTATTTTCATCTAAAATGTAAATTAGAAGAAAATGGATGTACACAAGTAAGGTACAGGGATCATAAGATGAAATTTGAGTGTTTGTGTGCAATTTTTCCAACATCGTAACATCTTACCATTGTCATTATATGTCAATTTTAAGAAAATGACTTTTTGTTGTGGGTTAGCACTGTTGCCTCACAGCAAGAGGGTCCCTGGTTCGAATCCCGGTTGGTACGGGGTTTGGTCCGTGTGTGGAGTTCTGTGTGGAGTTTGCATGTTCTCCCCGTGTCCGCGTGGGTTCTCTCCGGGGTCTCCGGCTTCCTCCCACAGTCCAAAGACATGCAGCTCAGGTTAATTGATGACTCTAAAATTGCCCTTAGGTGTGACTGTGAGTGTGTCTGGTTGTTCGTCTATGTGTCGGCCCTGCGATAGTCTGGCGAACTGTCCAGGGTGTACCCCGCCTTCCGCCCAATGACAGCTGGGATTGGCTCCAGCCCCCCCGCGACCCCTACGAGGACAAGCAGTTACAGAAAATGACTGACTTTTTGTTGCCAACACACACACACACACACACACACACACAAACACACACACATACTTGTTTCCATCACTTAAAGGGACATTGTACTGACTTAAATGTATTCCCTAAGACCTAAAATAACCCCCCTCTACCCTGAACCCTTAAATCAAGTTTTAACACTAAAATTGATTGATTGATTGATTGATTGAGTTTTGTCCCCTTAAGGTCATCAAGTCCCCACATGTGACTGTGTAAGCAGTTGTCCCCACAACAGACCTAAAACGAGTTCTCAAACACACTCAGGGTTCAAATGAGGCAAACTATAGACTTTGTTACACTAGTTTATTGACATTCTTGATTTTAATTACATAAAAGTACATTTTGTCGATACATTTTGGTTCTGACCCACCAACATGTTTTTGAACTAACTTCAAAGGATTTCTCACTTTTACCACCATAATACAACCAGAAGGTAAATGAAAAACATTAATCACGTTTTTGTCAATATACTAAATATTTTAAATGGATTTTATTTAGTGAAGCCTGAACCCGCCTGAACATTTCCTCGTCTTTTAACACCTGTGAGCTAGAAATTAACAGCAGCCGCTACAAAGTCCTCGTAGGCACTGATAAACAAATATACCTATTGTCATCTCTAGAGTTACGCTAAGACAAGGCATTACATGATTAATTCAAGAGGATACATTATACATTGCTGTGTGTCTTTATTATAAAAACAATATCTTTTAATGTACAAGGCATGTTAAAGAAACAGCTCGGTCGTTCTTCATTTGGTGAATCCACGACTGATGTTTGACACAGCAGACTGCCCTAAGTAGGTGCATCGATAAAGAATTATTAAAGTGCATCTCACAACATTTTACTTTCAGTGCACTAAAAATAAATCTGGCTTTATTTTAAGTCTCATTTTGGATCATCCTATGACGTGACGTTAATTCGCTCCTGCATGACCAGTCTGACCAGTTGCAGTACTGGGAGTGATCACATGGTGTCTCCTCCGTAGCCCAGACATGAATGCACAACTGTAGATCTGCTTTCACATTAATTATTTAGTCAAAGTTTTTACAGTTGTATGCAAATACGCTTGTTGTAATCATATCTGCAAATCTTAGGATAGTAAAGGAATGACCCGTCCAACTCTCCCTATAAGTGGCTTAAACTTATTGCCTTTGTTGGTTGGATTGGTTAAATTTAGGTAAGAGGAGTGAGACTAGTTAAGGTTATTTTAAGTTTACAGATTTGCGCAAAACTTAAGAGATATTTTTGGAAATGTAGCTGTTGCTTAACACCATTGCAAGATGGCTGCGTTTCCACTGAGTGATGTTGTGCGACTTCTCTGGCGATAAAATCCCAGTAACCATGGTGACGGATGTTCAAAACATTAGCAGCTTTGTTTCTATTGCAGCCGCCGCACTAGCCGTCATTATTTCCAATCCAAGGCCACGTAGGCGTTATAAGGTGAGCCCCTTATACATGGGAGCGGCCACGTATTTGGGATTTCTGGAAGCTGAGAGTCCACAATTTCACAGAGGAATTGTGGATTCAAAACTTCCGAATGATCACTCAACTTTCTCAGAGTTATGTGATGCAATAACAGCTCTGTAGCTCCTGCTGCATCATGAGGGAGCCAGTTCCTACTGACAAGCAGAGACACAGCATCATGTGACCTAGAAAAGACTAAAAAAGGGTTTAAATTGTGAAGTATGGCTTTTTTGAAGTGCCTGAAATACCACCTCATGCAAGCGTAAACACTTTTTAGCAACATTTAAGGCATATTTTGCATTTCAATTTGCACAATTTTAGAGTTAATGGAAACCCGCCTACAGTAGGCCAATCAGAGGCAGAGTAAGACCATTCCTTCGCTATTCTATGATTTATAAATTCGCTTGCTGTAACAACTTGATAAGCTAAATGCTCACTGCTTTGAGTTTTATTTGAACTCTGCCCCTCTTTTGGTCAACATTTGCTTAAATTGACAGTAGTCAACTTTATTTTTGTCTGAAATAATGTTTGTGGTTAACACAAGATGAATAGACTTTTACATTTTGTTCTATTACATAAAATACTTCAGTTAATACACCACTGTGAACTTTGATACTTATATGTGTCTTAAAAAAGGCAGTTATTAAAAAGTGGCTAAGTGAGACCACAGAACTTCATGATGCACCTTTACAGCCTCACTGTGGTGGCAATGTTAGATCATGAGACTGTATTTTGTTTTTAGCTAGTTTAAAGCCTAAAGTTAGCTTTTTAGTTTTGGCAATAACATTTAGACTTCAAAAATCCTAAAAGTGGTGTTCATTTGTGAAGATATTGTTGCTGAACAAAATGTGCAAATATAAAAGTCTGTTTACCACAGAGCTTATTTTCTGCAATGATCCAAAAGAGATGGAATATGCTTTGTTATTATAAAGTCAGGTTGTGTTGTTAATGTGCTAACTGGTTAACAAGCTCCTTGAATCCATCCTGTCAGTCTTCCAGTTCTCCATTTATTGGTATGAAGGGTCATTTCCTCTAACGCAGATGCAAACGTACGTGCTAGTTGGCCATTGGCAGCTGGCAGTTGTCTTTATGGTGCGTTCATGTGCAACTTTTTGACAGGTAACATGAGGCAACTCAACAGTCTTCGTCTCCAGTCGTCACATTTCGCCACCACTAGATCTTAGGATGTCGGTTGGGTGTTTTGGACGTGTAAATCAAATTTTAACTAATTAGAAGATGATCCAAATGCAAATATTTTTTTCTCCTCATGCCCACCAACGACCACAATGAGGCACGTGAAATGGAAGTAAAATGTTTTGATGTTTAAATAAATTTTATGCATAGTATTATGAGACCCGCTGCATGTTGTTATAAAATAAAAGTCCTTCGACTACATCTCATGAAAACAAAACCATATAAAATTTTTAGAAAAAGAAATAATTTTAAAAAAGGGTTTTCTAGTTTTTTATCCTTATAGTCAACTATCCAACCAGTACTAGTATTTTCAGCATTAACGGTGTTTTGATTGCCTGGTGATTGTCATTTATTTATGTCTGTGGAATTCTGGGTAATGTAGTTGAATGGATAAAGTCAGTGTTTGGCGTGTTGTCAGCCTTCTACACTGTAGCGCAGCAGCCGGAGAGTTTGAAAACCAGAGGCAGTCAGTTGTAATATTAGAGATATCATCTATAACAGGAAGTCTTTGCACTCGCTTCATGCAAAATATCACCCCGTCATGCCGGGATCAGACTGCACGATATTTATGTATTTTATAAGAGCTGGCTGCAGGGTGTTATGGGTAAAAATAAATGTTAATAAACAGTCAAATTCATAGAAGTGTAGTGCCACACCCAGCGTTCATTTTCACCACACCTGTGTCAGGTCGGGCCTTTATCTGGCTGATCTTGTGTCATCTGATCTCGGCATGACGCATTACGCATTAATTAACCCTTTGAAACCTGGATCGACTCCAGACTTTCTTGTGGTGCATTCAGATGCCTTTCACTAGTGTTTTACCTTTGAAATACGAGAAAATATGTTTTATTCCCGTCAGAAATGTAAGAAAAAAAAGTCAATGAGCAAATTGCAAGAAATTGGTATAAAAGTGACAAGAAAATAACCTGAAATTTAATTTAAGAGCAGGAGAGGGTGAAAAAAGAGAGAAAAGAATATTAGAAAATTATCAATAAAAGGAGGAAAATCTGTTGTATTGTTGTTGCATGTTGCGTGCATGGCTATTTGTGCTAAAATGCGATATGCTGTTGCTGTGCGATTGTTTTGTATGGTGTTCTGCTGTTTCTTGGTGGGTTTTGTTCTGTCTTGGGAGTTCCTGTTTGTTGTAGGTTCTTGTTTCTCATAGCTGTTGTTGTCTTTATGGTGGATGTGAATCTTATCATTTCACAGGTTTCAACATTGACGGAAATGTTGATTAATGTGTTGTCCTTATAGATGAAATAAATGAAAAATTTAATGTCCAGAAACTATATTCATGACTATTAGAATTATACATTTAAAGATGTTTCGAAATATATAATAATTTAAAAAAACATTTCACTTTTTTCAGGTAATTTACTTGTTTGTTCTTGTATTTTTCTTTCCTTTTCTTGCTAATTTTTTTAGTCATTTCTTGTAAAGTTGTTCAAATTTTTCCTCCCATGTTTTTAGGAGAAGAAATCAAGCCGATTTGCTCGAGTTTCAAAGAGTCAAAGTGACTTTCACCTCCATATTTGACGAACTGACCGGTTTAAAAATGTTGATGTTAGCTCTACAGGAAAAACAGATAAATGGAAACATTGTTTTCTCGCTACCCCCCAACAGTCTTCTGACCAGAGCATCCCCTCTGCCCTCCACATGTCCTCTGTAACCCGTCCTTGTCCCCTGCTGACCGAACTTCTCATCCATCAGTGGCGTCTCAGGAGTTTAGAGAAGAAACCAGATGAAGCCGGCTTGTCACTCTGAGCCGGATCCTCTTCTTTGGCCCGGGCCGTCTCCTCTCCGAGACCCAGCTCCCCTTCCAGTTGCTCCAGCTCCGACTGGTCCAGCAGCTCAAAGTCCTCCACCTCGCTGTCCGACTCCTCGGCCAGCTCCAGCAGCCTGGTGGATTCTGGGAGTCTTGACCGCTCCGAGCCTTCGCTCAGCGCTGAGAAGCCGACCGCTGATTCTATTCTCTCCTGGATGGCAGCTGTGACAGCGGCGGCGATGACGTCGCCCGCCATCTGGTTGACTAATTCGAGGGCTTTGTCGATGGGTTGATCTTTGTGAGAAGAGGCCGCATGCGTGGATTTGATTGGCTGCTGCGGCTGAGGTGGCGACGTGGGAAGGCCGAGGCTGAGGTCGTCGTCGTCGTCACCGTTGGTCGTTGCGCCGTTGTCGAGTGAGGGGAATTCTGGAAGGCCTCCGGTGAACGCTTCTTCTCTGTCGAGATCTGTGGCGTAAAAAAAAAAAAGTGGCCGAGAAATTAACAGGAAGTGGGCAAAAAATATTCACGGCATGCAAGACGACATTTAATATTAGCTATTTTGTCCTTAAACTGGAATTTCTAACTTTTACATTTAATATTTTATTTAATATCTAATAGATTTCACATTACTGATAGCATGAGCAATGAACACAGAAAATTTCATGTGTAAATTTTTTTATCGTGCTTTAAATTAAATGTATAATAAAAAAAGTCACAGAGGCTGGAGTGTGTCGCTGGAGAAATTATAAATTTCAAAGCGTTCATGAAAAAATTGGGACCAGGTTAAAAAAAAAAAAAAAAAAACCCAATCAGGGATCCCATTTAAGATAAACCCAAATAACTGTTAAAGCACGCTGCCACACTCATCACACTGTAAGACCTCTGAAGCAGCTGTTCAGCCAGATGTGCCTTAATGTTTCTGTTCTAGAAATGTTGATTTTAAAGCCGTGTGCCGCCTGCAGGTGGAGCTGACGTACCCTCTGAGTTCTCAGTCTGTGGCGTGTGTCCCTCTGACAGGTTGAAAGTACCGTTGTCCGTCCACGTCACATCAGACACCTCTGTGTCTGACACACACATTTCCTTACACACCGTGGAGTCGAGCTGCAGGAAGGAAACACACAGAGACGTCAGATTTAAGAGTGCAAAACAGACGGAGCTAATCTGGTGGCAGAAGTGCAGAAAACTTCATGTCCACATGTCTATTCTCAACCTACAGTCCTGCTAGCATGTCTGCAATATGTCCACTCTGTTTATACAGGTGTCATATAAACAAGTGCTTCTCAAATCTGGACACAAGTCAGTCCGGACCCAGCCCACACCTTGTATTAGGAATGCAAAAGTACCATGTAAATAAGTGCACCCCTCCTGAGATTAAGCCTTAAACGTAATCATATCCTGTTTTACATTGTTGCCATGGCAACGTTGACAGCCGGGAAGCATATGATGTTTAAGTTACGTCAGAGTTCAAGGCTAACGAGCGTCCGTTCAAAATTATGAAGTTAGTGAACGTCTAATGGACGTTCACGTTCTGTCCTGTCTGTGAGTGTACGTTATATTGTCAATGCACAAGTTTTCAAAGACGAGTTGACAGAGAAATATGCGTTTATTTTGCCCAAATCCAGCAGTTTGATTTGCACAGAGACAGTTACAGTTGTGAAGAGTGGAAATGTTAAACGCCACTATGACAAAAAGCACGGGCATTTCAAACAGCAATATCCTCCAAATACAGAAGTGAGGACAATAAAACTTCAACAGTTACAATCTTCCCATGAATCAGCAAATTAAGTTGTTTGTGAAATCTACGACACAGCAAGAGAGAGAGCTGCTGAAGCCTCTCTGCGAGTGGCCTGGGCGAAAACTTATCACCTTGACATCAATCGTTCCAGACCTTTGGCCTTGAATAGAAATCAAATTCAGACCTTTGAATATAAGTTCAAGAAATCCTGACATCAGAGCCTTTTAAGAGAAGCACGCTCAGTGAATGTAATCTGTAGTCAGATGTTACGGCTTGAAGAGCAAAAACTTTTGGCGTTCACTTTGGCACAGACCTCGATGCTGATGTGGATCATGTGAACTGAATTTCAATTAGCTTTAACTGGATCTTGTCAGTCAACAGAGGAATCATTAGACTGAGGTGATCAGCCAACCTTGGGAAACATGGAGGACAGGTCCGACTCGATGCCTTCCTTCTCAGTCTGAGCCTGCAAGATCCTTTTCTCTGAAAGGAAGAAAACATGAAGGTGGTGCTGCTGATTTGGCTCTTACTTCAGCACTGAATACAACAGGATTTGTACATTTCAGGACTTTCAGTCATTTTTTCAAGCACTTATTTTTATTTTCAAGGATGAAATTGTTTTCTCTACAATCACCTGTTGCAAGAAATTTGTTTAAATTCATAAATGGGGCAAACATGCTACCAGGGTCTAAAATATTTTTTGCACTTAACAGTAAGAATGAAGCAATTAAGTTTCCACAGTGTACTTAGACTTATTGCAGGAGCTGAGCTGGAAATTTCAAGATTAAACAAAAATACACAATCCAAAATTCATGCCATATGCATGAACACAGCCAACATTATCAAAAAATGGAGATTGCAAAGTGCACAGAATGCACCAAACAGTCCCTAAGGGTTAAGTAAAATTTTGGTTTGTTTGGGATATATCACATCCCCAACATGTGATGTCTACAAAACTAAGTACTAACACTGCAGACATCAAATACGTAAACATATTAAAATGTTAAATTGTTACCGTGGTTCTCCTTAATTTTCTGAATGAACTCCCCGATGCCAAAGTCCAGCTTCTGCAGAACTGGCTCCAGCCACAAACCAACCTCGTGAGACGAAATCAGAGGCCACAAGAAAACACCCAGCACTGCAGAGAGGTCAAGAGAGAAAAAATTCAGGCAAAACTAATATTTGTTTCTAGAAAAATCCATTATCATACCTGCCATGAAAGCACTTCTTTTTTTTTTTTTTTTTACAGAAATAAGTTTGCTCGCTATGTTGGTATTTAATATTTGATGCTATTGATCACATATCACATGCTTTTGATTACTGATAGATTAAACAGCTGGATGCACCTGGAGCTGGCTACATAATTTATTACTTTGATATCTCACTTCGTTGTTATGCTGATGACACACAACTATACCTTTTCATTTCAAGAGATTTTTGAAGTGGGGCTCTGTGAAGTATCAATAGTCAGTGTATTAATTACAGTGGATATCCATCAGCATGCCCCTAGTTTGGAGAAGCAGGCTGCAGTAACCAGGTTTAACCAGGTTAAAAAACATGCAGTGACCCACCAACTGTGCTGGATTTGTTGGTCTAAACATACAAATCTAGCATGACAGAAACGGTCCTTTTATGTGCCAAAATTTAGTTCACGTACCTAGAATATATGAGATAACAATCCCTGGAATGTAGCGTCCTAAGACAGCGAAGAAGGTGCAGAAACTGCAAACCAGCAGGCAAAACTAAAAGAGATAGAGACAAAATCAAGGAGATTATACTGATGTAGTTTTTGTCTGCTTTTACTCAGTTACAGCATAGTATTTGTATTAGTTATTATCTTAGGAAAAGTTCAAGATATACTATACAGGATTTTCCCTAAAAAACGACATAAGAATTGTTTTAAACAAATGTGATACTAAAGTATAACCAGTTACTTCATAATCCGATAAGCTGATGCAGAAGGTCGTAGAAGAAAAACATAACTGTGTTGTTCTGCTGAGGTAACTAAGTAAAGACATTTCAAGTTAGTCCGGGTCATCGGCCGACTCTGCCTCACCTTGCCAGGATTCTGCTGTTTGAAAGCTGACATCTCCTGGAGGAAGAGTTTGAGGGAGTCGCTGAGCTGAGGTCCAGTCCCAGACCGGCTGTCCTGCCCGGAGTCGATGATCTCCCAGCTAGAAAAGACAGATAGAAGCAATGTTAGTAATCTTTACTGAATCGCTGACAGTAGACGGGTTTCTGTGAAGACCTCAAAGTGCAGAAATTGAAATTGCGAGTATAACATATGCGTAATGGAAATCTGTGAATCTGTGGAAAAAAAAAAAGAAAACGGTTTATGCTTGCATGAGGTGGTATTTCAGGCGATTCAAAAAAGCCATACTTGGCTTGGGTGTAGGTCACATGATGCCATGTCTATGTGTTTGTCAGTAGGAACTGGCTCCCTCACAATGCAGCAGGAGCTACAAGAGCTGTTATTGCATCACATAACTCTTCAAAAGCTGAGCGGATCATCATTGGTTAATGTGTGGCTACCTTTAGGCACAAAACCCACTTGGTTATGGTTTGTAAAAGATCATTTTTTGGGCTTCAAATAGCTAGTTTGGTGGCAAGGCAAGCCTATTTATGTATCTTGGAGAGGTTTTGACGACTCATAGTGTAGCAGAAAGTCAGAAATGTATTTCATGGGCCTTAACTTTCACTGCTTTATAAACCAACAGAAGTATTTTGCAATCTGGGGCACAATCCTGGCTTAAAAAGCAGCCACGTCTTTGTAGAAAACATCCATTCTTCATGCAGATGCAAGATTGCGGCAGGGGTCTCCGGCTTCCTCCCACAGTCCAAAGGCATGCATATCAGGTTAATTGGTGACTCTAAATTGCCGTCGGTGTGCATGTGAGTGTGACTGGTTGTCTGTCTACATGTGTCAGCCCTGCGATAGTCTGGCGACCTGTCCAGGGTGTACCCCGCCTCTCGCCCAAAGACAGCTGGGATAGGCTCCAGGCTGTATACTTGTTGATCAGTGTTTCAGTGACTATTACTAATACAGACTATCACTCCATCACATTCGGTCCATGACCTGGGAAAAATTGTATTCACGCTTTTGTTTCTCTTCGTAATCTCCCGGAGTACTCTGGGATCATCTGACCTTAAGCTGATGGCAACTACTCTGTCTATATTCTATAATTGCAACAACTTGTGTGGTCTCTAAATTTGCTTTACAAATAAAGTGACTCGGTATGTTGTTATGTGGAGATGCTCAGTATGTAATAAACAACGCAGTGACTCCACATTAAAAATAGTATTAACATTTGACTTGACTAAGAAAGGGATTGAAGAGGTTTATTTGGAGGCTTCGAATTCTACTGGTTGAGGGTCATTGATAAAATTTAGTCCAAGTAACAAGCCAGTCCGATGCAAATGTCATAGTCTAAATTAGGAAGCCTACAATAAAACTGGCGAGCTGACTAAATGGACGGGTGGCAGATGGGAATAGGAATGTGAGAGTGCTTTCCATGCTGTGGTACTACTGGGAATTCTGGGCCACCTGGTGAGGTATGAAACTTTCCCCTCCACGTCGAGGGTTCCCAAAAAGCACCTCCCGTTTAGGCTTAACTCTCAGCCCTCGTGCTCACGTCACACACAGCAGCTATAAAAGGCACACATGTGGCTCGCGTTTAGGTCATGTACGATAAATAGATGAGGGAGCAGAAGTTTTGTCATCTGGGAATTTCCTTTATCAGGTTGAAACATCGCAGGTGATAAAAGGTAAATGTTTGTGCTACTGTACTGGATAAATATTAGTTTGTTAACAGAACTGTGTATCGATAATTGATGCCCTTCAAGGTGGGATACTCAGCTTGCTTTGCTTAGGGGCCACTTTTGCAAAATGACAGGAGTCCAGGGGCCAGTCACAGCAGCCCGTACATGTTTAAGGATTTAGGACATTTCTGGGAGTTTGGGATGTTTCTAGGATTTTAGGATGTTTCCCTTATCATAGCACATGTCTAGGATTTTAGAACATTTCTCAAATTTTAGAACTTTTCTGTTATTGTAGCACGTATCTTGGATTTAGGACATTTCTAGGATTTTAGTACGTCTAGAGAATTTTAGGACCTTTCTCTGATTTTAGGACATTTCAAGGTTTTATAATGTTTCTCTGAATTTAGGACATTTCTTAGATTTTAGGACGTATTTATGATTTAGGACATTACTGGGATTTAAGACAATTCTACGATTTAAGGAAGTTTCTAGGATTTAGGGCATTAGGGGCTTAGCTAGGACCTCTGTCGGGGGCTGTGGGGGATCTTCCACTGGCACTTTTTTTGATAAACAAGCTCTGTTTTGATGCTTTTTATGCACTCTGGAACCTTATGCATACAAAAAGTACAAAAACAATTCCCAGTATGAATCACTGGGATCACTTCATTGTGACTTAGGAAATGGTTGGGAGGGCCATGCGGCACCCTATTGGGGGCCAGATTTGTGCCGTGGGCCACAAGTTCACTATTACTGCTTTAAGGTATTCACTAAAGTAACCCATAACCTAGTATTATTCAAGATTCTCAAATTAAACTATTCCGCTTCTTGATTTTTACTGAACCCGAAATCACTATTTGTATTGTTGTGCTTGCAGCCAATCACTACGATTGATTTAAAGCAAGTTGTATAGCGGTGTATTTGACGGAGTTGGCCCTTCAGCGTGACGAGATGCCTCGTTAGCACGTGATGGGTATCAAAAAAGTTTTTAAACAAAGGGTACTGGTATCTGAGTTTTCAAACAACACTCAGTCCTATTTGTTAGCATTCAACAGAAACATGCCACTTAATATTTTGGGAGCGTACCAAAGGCTTAAGTGAAGTTCCCACTGTGGTTGAAACCAAATTAATCAAACTGACAGTGTAACAGGGACACGGTAACTGCCTCAATGTCTTTCATCAGATGAAATGGCAATGTTACTAAATTTAAATCCAACAGAGGATGGACACTACACGTCCTGTGGAAGCAGCTGTCATTGAAACAGCTGGTGTGAAATCGCCATGGAGATCTGGTTACCACAACAGGTTCACAGTAGTTAACACAGCTGTGAGGTGCCTGTGCTAATTGGGAAATGTGTGATTGTGGCCTCTCCAGGGCTTCTGATTTCTGTTAGAAAAGGTATGTTCCTATAGTTAACCACTATTTCAGATAAGGGGCACCAGCGGGGTTGGGCCACATATGTACTGTAAAATGACAGTATTTCTGCTGTCATAGATTTTGTCGTAATATAAAACACAGATGTCAGTTTCGTGGTGAATTAGAAAATCACCAAAGTCAGTGGAAAACATCATCTGGGATGAGCAAAAGTCATCATCCCCACATTACTAAGGTCCAAAGCTCTCCATGAACGGTGTACATTAAGAAAAAAGTAAAAAGACACACCTGCACACTTAGTCCATGCCACAAAAATGCCTCTCCACACAGACTGTTCACCTACCATTCCTACGTGACTGGTCAATAATACTCGGACCACAAACCAAGCAGCAACCTTTGAGGTTGAAAAATGAAGTCAATAACAAAGTGCCCAAAACCGCAGTTTCTCTAACTTGAGGCAGGCTCCAAAACAGTGTGAATCCCCATCGATCCCCATCTTAAAATGTCAGTCTATTCTCAATCCGAAAATGTCAAATACCACTGCTTTGTCAGTGATTTTGGTGTTAGACAACATTGACAAAAGCCACCAGACTGTGTCATTTGAAAACTTTCCCCATAAAAACATAGTTTAAGGAGCTGGAAAGTCCCTATAGGGTGGGTGGGAGAGGCGGTGGATGGATCCAACAAACTGCGGACTTTTACCCGGGAGCCCGGTGTTTGCTTCACATATGAATGTTGAGCCAAACCATGATGGGTTTTTTTTTCCAAACCTGATACTGTGCTTTTGTTGATATCTAGGCATTGGTTGCGGTGTCTCGTAACGTCAACAGGAGACGCAGAAGAACTCCTGGTGCATAATAATAAGATGTGAAAGTCTGCTGAAAAAACGGCGATATACGACAACTTTACAGCAGAAATTAACATGTTTACAGCGTGGTACAAAAAACTTACTTTTGTTCTCTATAGCTAATTTCAACATTCATGACAGCTGTACAGGGGGCAAAATGTTATATAACTTAACGCATTTACATTTTATTAAGACTCAAAGTTATGCAAATTTATAGGTGGGGCCACTTGAGTGATGGGCTGTCTGCAGGGCTCCGCTGCAACCCATAAGTCAGATCCACCCCTCACTCCTCCACAGCTCTAACCCCTGTCAAAATATGATCATTTCTAGCTCCAAAATACCAAGATTGTGACAACCGAAATGCCTAACTTGAGGCTTCAAAAAAGCAGTCCACAAACCAGTGGGTGATATTGCTGTAGCTTCATCCATTATATAGTTTATGCTACAAACAGAAACCAGAATTTCTCCAAAACCAAAATTTTGCACCATCGCCTGCAACTTCTGGAACCATAGACACCTGTACATACACTTTGTGTCAAACAGTCTAATAGATATTGAGGCATTCGAATGGATAAGTAAAGATTTTAAACTGCTGGTGTTGCTTCAGAAAGCGTAACTAAAGTCATTACAACTCATACTCTGAGGACTATGAATGTGCTCATCAAATTTCATAGCAATTCAAGTTGCTGAGATACTTGGATATTTGGACCAAGGTCATGGGCTGGCCAATAAATTACATTGCTGTTGTTAGAAAAGCTTAAATTGAACTCAAAAATCTCAGCTTTAGTCCAAAAACACTTGTGAAGTTAGTAAAGGTTGTGAAGACCCAAAAAAAGACAGACTAAACCATTTAAAGTCCTTCCATTTTTCATTTCTTCCCTCTGAACCCAGCCACCCTTTCTCCCCCCATAACCATCCACACCTCCCTCCCCAACATAATGTATCTGCCAGGTTACAAGGAACAAGCAGGAGAAACCACGAGAAGCTGCAGTATCTCATGTACACCCACCACCCCTCCCACCTGACCCGAACACCACGTCTTGTCTCAGATAACCCTGATGACGAAAGGTCAACCCGCTGCTCCCCTCTCGACTTCCAGGCACATGTCCCCCCGTAAGAGGCTGATTTCCAGGGAAACATGATGGGTCCAACATGTGACAGTGATACTGCGAGGCAATAATAGCAGTAACGGACGAAAGGGATAAGTATTTCACTCTTCCACGGAAGACAGACGTCTCCTGGGAAGAGACACAAGTCTGTTTGGATGACGTACCTTAAAGTTTCACCACTTCACAGATCGCCTGAAGTGTTGAAGCGTAGTTTGTTGCAGTTTGTTTTCCCGCCAGCATGAAGACATCTGCTCCATTTTCTTGGAGTTGAAAGTTGAACCCCATGTTTGTTTGGTGGCTCTATACAGTGAGATAAGGTGCAGGACAAGACACGTGTTCACGTCTGTTAAGTTGCTGTATACTAATGACTGCCAGAGTCCAGTCAAGGATCACTGTAACGTCTGGTGATGATTGTCAGCCTCCTGCAAGATCATGCACCATTGCACCATTCAATGAAATTGTCCAAAACAGGGCCATAACCATGGGTTACTATTCAGGGTCTGTGGCTGCTGTCTGAGTAATCCTTTTTATGCAGATAGCGTGCTAAGGCCCGCTAGGAAGTCCGTTCTTTATGCTACCTTTGCATTTTTTCACAGAATCAAACAGCAGCAGCATCATGCCACTCTAGTGTGTGATTTTAGACAGCATGTCAGCATCGTGGAAGCAAATGAGGCATGATGGGCATGACATTTATGCAACGGCATCTGCCTCTGGCATGACACAACATATGCATCAGCAGCGCTTTCTGCAATCATTTACTGTCTCTGTCATGGTTTCCATTAACCCTCAAATTGTGCAAATCGGAAATGCTAACATAAAATACACCTAATGGAAACATGTAAATTTTGAAAAAAAACTTCTCTTTATCTTTTTTTTAAAAATTGTTACGATTACATAAGGTGGTATTTCAGATGATTCGAAAAAGCCATATTTCGCAAAACTGAAATGGAAACACATTTATTGGCTTTTCTAGGTCACATGATGCTATGGCCATGTGCTTGTCAGTAGGAACTGGCTCCCTCATGATGCAGCAGGAGCTACAAGAGCTGTTATTGCATCACATAACTCTGAGAAAGTTGAACGGATCATCTGGAAGTTTTGAATCCACAATTCCTCTGTGAAATCACAGAAATCCCTCATACATGGCCGCTCCCACGTATAAGTGGCTCACTTTTCTATCACGGCTCCATAACACACCTACGTGGCCTTGGATTGGAAATAATGACGGCTAGTTGTGGTGGCTTCTGCCTTCTGCAACCACCATAATATAAAGAGAGTGAAAGTTCATATTGGGTGAGTAGAAGGAAAGGTGGATGGGTCTTAAAAAAACTCTGGATTCCCCAACTCTTTCTCCTAAACTTAATTACGTGGTTTTGTTGCCTAAACCCAAAGGCCCAGACACACCAAACTGACATCAGAGAACTAGCGGTGACAAAAAGCCCTCTGCCGCGTCACCTTGCGTTGCCTCATGTTGCCTCATGTTGCTGTGTCTCGGCCAAAAAGTTGCACATGAAAACACCAACAAGTGCATATCAATAGCATCGTGTGACCTATTTGTGACCTGTTTTTATTGCAGGTTTGCAAAATTTGGCTTTTTTGAATCACCTGAAATACCACCACATGCAAGCATAAAAACTTTTTTGCAATAAATGCTTTTTCTTTTTTTAAATTGACACGTTTCCATTAGGCGCATTTTATTTTTGCAGTTTCAGTTTGTTCAGTTTGAGGGTTAATGGAAACCTACTGTCAAAGCGGCAGTATTGGACGAGTTGGGAGTGGATTTATACTCCCATCTGTCTCTCTGACTGCTTCTGTCCTCTGATTTTTCGGTGACTTGCAGCTCACAAGTTTAATCCAGAAGCATCTGCACAATTTGAGAAGAATACCTGTCATCCTAACCATGTGAGGAACATATGACATTTTTCAGCCCTCGAGTCACGTGTTGTCTGAGCTCCACGAACACTTCGGATGCTGGCAAGCAAATATATCACATTTCACTGCTCCTTATCATTACACACCACCACCTGTCAATCAATTAGTCGAGAAGCATTTTCACAGTGAAGACTTCCGTCATCACTCAAAAAAAAAAAAATCCAACTTTCAACTGAGAACTCGTCACGTCAGAGGACTGCAGGCGGGGAAGGAGGGCAGCGGCGGCACCACATGAGCAGCTGTCGGACAGATGTCACTTTTTTACCCGACCAGTAATCTCTGAAACAACACAGGGAGCAGCACGTCTGAGCCTCTAACAAGCCCGGTGACGGCGCTTTAAAAATAGGGCCAGACAAACAATGCCAGGAATGGCGGCAAAAACATCCCAGCTCTCCACTTGTGATTGGGAGGGAAGGCGTAAATATGTTTACCCACCTGTCTGCGTGGGTCTAAACCACAGAAACTCGGACTCTGATGCAACTAATACCTGTTTATGCTCTGCGTGCAGCCGTACATATATATCACATGCAGCAGCTGACATTAAAGGAGCCCCTGCCGATCGAGTTTACAGCTGATGTCTTTTGCAAAAGGCCAGACTGCGTGTGTCGACCCCGACACAAAGCCAAACGCTACGACCCGCGTTACGGACGCATGGGGAGCCATGATGCAATGATGTGTACGCTTTTCTAAATACATCCACGCTGTGCTGTTTATGTTGGTAATGTGGTCAAACTGAAATTATGGTTAACTTTGCCAAAAAAGTTTTGTTTTTGTTGTGTGTTGTTTCCCTCATCGTGTCATCACGTCTTTTCCGTACAAACACTGATTGCACAATCCGAACACAAACCAGAGCAAGACTGCAGCTACACGAGAGCTTATTACATAGTGTCAGAAGCTTTGGAAAGCCCTTTGAAACTTGAGCAAACTGATTTAATGTCTGGCAAAAACACGAGCAGAGGGCAATGAGAAACTTGACAAAACGTGGCCCAAAAATTGTCAAGAAAGTACCCAAAAAAAGGAAAAAAAAACAAGACATGACCCCCAAACTTAACAAGACACGGCCCAAAAATTCACAAGAAATTTGTGAAAGAAGTTACAAAGAAATTACCTGAAAATAAGAAAGAAAAAAAAAACAAAATGACCCCCCCACAAAAGTACTGAAAATTAAAAAATATACAGATCTGAATACAGTTTTCTGTACATCAAAGTTCTTTAACCCCAAAACAACGGAGGTAAATGGAAATTTGTAAGGCATATATCTCCAAACAAAGACATATAAAACAAATCTGCGTGGCGAGATGCCACGAGAGGTAAGTGAGAAAGTTTGAGCGGTTTTGGAGAACAGAGCCGTGAAATAACAAAATTCTCCTCCGGCAGCTCTGACACAGCCCCCGTCATACCTCAGTCCTGCCCCGCGGTCTTCAGGAGACATCTCCAGAGCTTCAGGTAGCTTCAGACGATCTGATGACGCTACGAAAGGCAGCCAAACAGTCGAGCTGATAGAAACAACTAGTTTTTTCTGTGAAATAAAAATGACGGCAAAAACTCGAGCCAAACTCAGGTTTTACGTGCCACACGGCGCGAGAGCAGCTTGTGTTTATCCTCAATGAAGCCCCGGCTGGAGTATTTCAAGCGGCTTCATCTAAAAATAACCCGGTCACACTACATTCCAGCCGACAGCCATCAGGAGGACAGAGGGACGGGGTCAGGGGGTAGAAACAGCAACACCCTCCACCACCAACAACCCCAACACCACCTCCCTGCTCCTGTGTCGGTGACAGCAGGATGAGAGGGGACATGTGCCTGTTTCCCAAACACTCGACATTTTGGAAAATGCACATTCTTGCTGAGTGAGATCGAAGATCGATGCCGCTTTAATATTATCTGCGTCACTGTCTGAGGTTGTGACGTTGGCAGGGTTGGAAATTACAAACCAGCCAAACGCTGGTATTCAAGTCGCTGCTACATTTGCTTCACTCACCAGCCGAAAAAACAGTGGTTATCTGCTGAGTGGCTGGTAGATTTTGGACTCCACCAGCCAAAGTGACAGGTAGACAAAAAGTTCATTTCCAACCTTGTAGGCACGGATGTTTTCAACATCAGGACTGAAACTCACAAAATCAAAAAAAAAATTAAAAAATAAATGTGTCAACAAATAAATGAAAATGCCAAAAATGACAATATTTATTCAATTTCCCCATTTAATTTAGCAATTTATTCATTTTCGTATTTATTTGCTGATTTTGTATATAAATTCCCCTATTTATTCAATTTACCATTTTTTTCCATTTTGCATATTTATTTCTTCATTTTAAGTGTATTTATTTATTTGGGCCATTATTTAAACATTTATTTATGTATTATTTTGGCCTATTGGTTTATCGACATCAGTCATATAGATATTTAGATAGATAGACAGATGGATGTCAGTCATATAAAAGCCCTACTATTCATTGTAGCTCTATCTCTGCTTATGTCTTATCAGGTCAGTTTGGTCCATATTTATGAATATTTATATATTTCTGAGTCCTTAAACTTGTAGAAAAACATTTACATCTATGCAGTGTTTTAGGGATCGACTGATATTGGTTTGAGACCAGTAACCAGTATTTGAAACCAGTATGCATTTATAATAAAAATTTAAATCTTTCTGTCAATATTCAGAATTTGGAATATAACAAACTCCAACACAAAACTGGAATATTCAGCAAGTTCCTCGCAGGTTATTTTTTAAGTCAAGTGAAAATTTAAATTAAAAAATGAATAAATAAAAAAAGGCTCCCTGAGGTTTCAAAAGTAAAAGTTCCTCCGATGCTGGCACTTTCTTTGCACTTTTTAATTAATTAATTTTATCTGCGATCGTTATTGTATAACGCCGATACGGATAATGCCAAATATCGTCCCTGATAATCAGTCGACCTCTAACAGTGTTTCACTACAACACTGCGATGGCTCTGTAGCTGTTATCTTTTAATTTTAAAGTTTAAATATTTTCATCAGGAAACATGTAAATCCTCCACATTAAAAGCTTGTGGAGAAGAAAAAAATCCAACTGTAACAATTTCAGTTTTAAACTGATTCTGATAATATCTATTCTACTGCCTCACAATCGTAATAATCTATAATCAAATCTAAAATCATTAAGCTGCGCGCTTTTCATGTTTGTTGGTGCTCACCACAGTGCAGGCTGTTTAATGGTATTTACGATCATAATCGTTAACTTGACAAGGTTGTGAACTTAATTATACAGATCTGAAAAATATTTAAATATTGCTCCAAATGTCGTAACAATTTGTGTTATTTAAAGTGGACAACTCGATCAAGCACTTGAAGACTTCGACCCCGTGACTCTTGTTTATTCGTGACTTGCTGGGATCTTCTGAGTGTGATGAAACACTCGTGGCTGGTTTGTTGTGTTGTTTTCCACCAGTCGGCCTCCGTCCAATCAGAGGGCCTCGCTCTGACACACACCCCACTGTGTCAAGTGATCTGATTGGCTCAAATGCTTCATGTCACACCTCTGAACCAGTGGAGAAACAGCTGAGTCACACACACACACACACACACACACACACACACACACACACACACACACACACACTGCGCTCAGGTTTCACAACTCTTAAGACACTTTGTGTTTGTTGTGGGAACAAACAGCAGCACGGTGTGTCTTTCCTCTAAGCCACGAAAACAAAATCCATTTAAAGTCACGTGACGCTCGTCCATATGTGAGAATGACGTGTGTTTTTATGGTCACACATGAAGGTGATGATCGTGCTCTACGTGTTTATCATATGTTTGTTTATGTCAGAAAGGATCTCATTTTCCTGAAGCATTGGAAAATAAAAAAAATACTCTCAGTCCAACAAGTCCTAAAAAATAAATCTTTTTCTGTCTTCCTTAGTTTTCTAGTTAACTACAAAAAAAATCAAGCAAAAAACTATTAACATCATTTTCTACTTTTTATTAAGTTAATTTTTCAACCAGCATCATTCCTAATCATAAATATCAAATATTCATTAATTTTCAGATCACTACACTACATGCTATATTACAAGCAGATGTTTTTGATGACACGCAGCCGTTTTATATGTCAGTGATTTAAAGCAACATTGATTTTTATACATTAATATTTTTTATGCAGTGTTAAACATTCACACTTCCACAGCTCTGCTCACCAAATGAGCTTTTCAAAACCTAAAATGTTAAACATTAGTTATATTTTCTACTTTCATTAAGTTTATTTTGTTAACTAAACCATAAATATCAAATACTCATTGATTTTCAGAATTTTAACCCTTTAAATGCCAAGTTTTTGCCATGATGCAAATATGTTTTTAGATGACAAAAAATATTATTAGCTATTAATATTTTCGATTTTTTTTTGATGATCGCAGTCTGGGATATGTCAATGATTTGCAGCAA
>NC_056463.1:43780-124658 GCF_008729295.1 Plectropomus leopardus
AGCTACTACTCTTTCCCAAAGGATGCCAAATAAATAAATTAAAAAAAAAATGGACAAAACAAACACAAAAATCTATTTCCGTTTTTTATATTTAGCATATTTAACAAATCACCTCATATGTATTTCCCTGTCCACTAAACAAATGCTACTAGTCTTTAATGTGTCAGCAACCTTACATAAATTTACCTCAAACTTAAAGCTGTAGATTGTCTTCACCCCTTCTCTATAAACCCCTGAAGATTAGCTATTCAGCTTCCTATTAATAATAATAAACAATGTAAACTGATCAAATTGTGTAGTTCTCCATTTCAATAGTCTTACATTATATCACAATTATAAATTCATGATTGATGTATGTACTTTTATCAAATATATATATATAACAAATATGGATTACAAATTTGAGTGCTATGAAGGAATAACCAGCACCATAAATAAATTGAACATTAGAATAGACTAAGATTGACAAGATTGCACCTCCTGAAAATCATCTCTTTGAACCTCTTTTGAAATTCCTTCATGTCCTCACATTTTTTAAGCTCCTCATTCAGACTTCATGTTGTTTAGTCCACACTTTAGTTTAATGTGCCTCTAGTGCTGTTGGCGACATAAATCAGAGCACAGAGGTTCAGATGTCAGTACTTTTTCCCCGGTTGTTAAACCTAAATACAACCAAGTGGGCACACACACTCATACCTTTCAACCAAAATTTACTTTTTATACCACTGGCAGCTTAAGGAAATTGTAGGCTGTTAAGTTATTTTATTGTTCTGTAGAATTTTTAATGTTTTCAGACCAATCAGTAGTGGGGACTCCCTGAGAGCTACATACCTTCAAGGGTTTTTGTCTGTTTGCATTTTCCCTACCAATAGTTAATATTAAAGTTTAGTGACATAAACCAGTTATGGCATATTTTTATATTTCCCTTTAATGAGCCAAAATCCTGTTGTATTTCCCTTGTCGCCTATGCTCAGTAAAGCCTGGACATCACTGGTCCATTTGTCCGTGTATTTGTCTGGTTGTTTTTTATGAGAGTATGCTGCGTTCCAGCTGTTTTTTTAGCACACAGTCAGAGTTAACGAGAGCTGGTTCACCCATGTTTGTTGCAATGATTTTAACAGCAGTTCATGACATTTCACGCTGTGTTTGTAACAGCAAAAGTGGGTATTTTCTAATGACAGTTTGGGACATTTCCAGCCATGTTTGTAGCGACAAAAGCAGGTAATTTGTATTTGTAGTTTGATTAATGCAAGACATACTGCATATTTATATGCTGTCCAAACACTTTCTTTTCATGTATTTATATACAACTTTGGCTGCTAATCCAACAACTCTCAGGAAGTAGGGCCAAAGTCAGTGCCTCCTCTTCAACCTCTTCAACACAACAACAAGGATGTTATGATCCCGAGAGTTGACAGTGATTTATCACGCTCTACAACTTTTGCCTCCACTCATGCTTTCTCAAAAACAAAAGTTCAGCGCAATGCACCTTCATCATCAGCCTCGAAAGGATTTTGGAGAATATATAATTTGTTCACCCCAGCAGCCCTTCGCTATCGTCCATATGGATGTCCCCCATGTCTTCACTCACATCAACTCCCTTGCGAACAATTAGGATTTATGTCTCTCATCTGAGCAGATTACAGTAAAGATGGACTGTCTCCCTGAACTATCCTCTGTTTCAAAGAAAAAGAAAAAAATATATAACTATTCTGAAACCTTTGGCTCTGTTGGAGTCTCTATGTTCACAACAACAGTGAATGATTATATTTGAGAATGTTTGTGTTTTTAAAAAATGTAGGTCGGGGGTTGATGTCCAAATAGTTTCGGTGGATTTAAGCTTTAAGAAAATATTGTTTTTTATTTGATGTTCCTTGGATAGATGGGTTTGATGAATTCCTAACTTGTTCACTTTTGCTTCTTTACAAGGGCAAAGACAGTGATGAACAGCCACAGCTGACGGTTGATATTGGGGAACCACAAACAGAGGCCCTGGAAGAGCCTGTGGACAAAGGTGCAGATTTGGTTTACTCCCTCAATGACAGACCACCGTGGTATCTCTGCATCCTGCTTGGCTTCCAGGTAAATTAATCTTGCAAATGATGTAATTTATGTCATTTGTTGGTGTTTTGCTGGCTCTCGGATCGGGTGCCTGAACTACAGGCTGTACTTTCACATTTTCGGATTGCCAACTGCCGCAAGTCCTGCCACCCTTATAACGTACACAAAGAGTATACCACTGATCAAGAGACACATCCACCCCTCTTTGTCTGTCAAACTTCCACCAAAATCAGATCAAACAGTAAAACTAGGCAGTGCTGATTAGGAATGGGTATTATTAGGATTTCATTGATACCAATACCGGCACTGCTTAACGATACCGAAACTTAGCTTGTCAACCTTCACAGTTTCCTTTGGTAAAGAAAAAGAAAAACACAGTTGTACTCCTTGTTAATTATTGTTTATTGTTATAAGGGCAGCTTAAACTTTATTCTCAGCATACCTATCAGCAGTTATCTAGCAAACCTAAACCAACTTCACTCACTGAAATGAATGACTGTCTTTCAGGATAAACTTTTTTACTGTGTCATTTCCTCTTGGTTCATAATGGTCAATATGTTTTGACTTGGGTGTCTGATTTCCATCTACTGAGAGCAATTGGAGCCACTGGGGCTTGGGGACTCCACCGCCAGACTGACATTAGCATTAGGGGCTTTGCTAACTCTATCACAGACGCTGCACTACTTCATATTCATGAAATGCTGCACTTGCAGCTATACTTTGACACAAGCGTCGTCATCATGAGGGGCAGGTTGCCAGATATATTATATATTTATGTCATGAATACTGTAGGGCTGCACCTAACAATTATTTTTTTATTGATTAATCTATAGATTATTTTTTCAAATAATCAATTAATTGATTAATATAACAACAAATTTACTGAAAAATAACATTTTATAACTTGACATACAGTGCAGGGCATTATTCCCCAACAAAAAATAGCCCAGTCGTAACTGGTAATCTGTGTTTTACAGTCTGATATAAAGTCTCTCCAAAATGAAATTAATGCAAGAGCTTGTTCCATTCAAGTAAAAGAAATGTAGTGCAATCTACATTTACCAATCCAACAGCAAAATAAATAAAACAATGTAAAATTCAAGTCACTTTTGGGAGGAGGACCAAAACAGTTACTCTTTGTTACAGTAACAAACATCAAACCTTGCAGTCCAACATAACATCTTACAGTAAAATTAGTACAATTTGATTAACACTGTAACTTCTCTCTTACAGAAATAATTCTAACTAGTATATTCTTTCTGCATCAGAATAGACCAGCCTTAACTGGGCCTTAAGGCATATCGCTGTCTGCTGATATGAGTGCTGTATTTTCATATTTATAAGCACATATTCCACTCATTTATGAAGTTATGCAAGCTCCTGCAGAGCTGACAACTCCGTCCTGTAAATATTTCAAAATAAAATGCATTGTATCAGCAACTGATGGCATTCTGTCCACAGAGACACAGTCAGATAGCTTTTGTTTTGAAAGAGAAGCAAGAAAGTTGAGGTAAAACAAACATCTTTGTATTTCCTCATCTCTGTGACAGAGAGAGACTTTAAACTGCAGTATAAATTGGTAAAGAGTCAACTAACACGAACGTCACTCTTAAAAAAACTGTGAGCCACCATTTCTCTAGATGTGCTGCAGCTTTTTGGTTTAACAACTGCCTGCCACTGCTGGAAACAAGGGTGAAATGGGACTGAACCATTAGGTGGATGTTCCAAAAAACACATTGCAATGAGCTGAAATAAGATTAAAACCATGATAGTGTTGCAAAGTGTGTAATAATTCTCTTTGGGTTTGTCACCGTAAACAGCCACTTTTATCATTGCAAAAAGTTATTCAACGCTAAAAGAAATAATATTGATTAGTGGAGCTTTAAACACAATGCATTTGGGTGAAAACAATTTAGTGTAAATTCGTGAGATGGCATTTTTTCAATGATCAAATAATTGTACAGTAAATTAAACAAGTATTAAATTATGATGTGCATGCACAAATAAGTCAAAAACCAGTATTTGAAATGCTTTTACAAAATAAATTATTCAGATAACTTACAGTAGCTGGTTCCAGGTATTAAGCAGCAATACATTATAACAACTATTATGATATCTTCCTACAGTAATCACTAGAAAAATATCAGACTTGGAGCCATGCCTGTAGCATTTCTCAAACCTCAAATCCTATTTAAACAACCCAGCTGTATCCCAGCATGTAGAAGATGGTCCTTTTTTGGACAAAGACAAAGATATTGGATGGGAATTTTTTTTTACCATCTTACCATCTTACCATTTTACCAATTATAAAATATTATGTGTGGAAGAACAGCACCCTCTTTCTGCTTTGTGTCCTAAAACTTTCCAGCACATCTCATCCTGTGTCTCTCGTTGTGAATTTTAGAATTGCTCAGTCCTCGTCTGGGTAAAGATAAGATAAGATAAGATAAGATAAGATAAGATAATCCTTTATTAGTCCCACAGTGGGGAAATTTCCAACATTGCAGCAGCAAAGGGATAGCAAAATAGAAAGATAACTGTGCAAAATAAACTATATTAATAAATAAAAGACTAATTCATAACAATATGATCATGAAATGCCAAGTTTTGTGGTCATTCACATTGAAATGTCAAAGCCTTGTTAAACAGTACTTAAAACAAGTCACAGTATTTTTAATGTTTACATGATTTAAAGCACTTGAAATGTTAAACCCTTTCTTTTTTAAGCAGCTGTCATTTATAGTAAGTTGATAATCCAAAAGGATTTGAATCTGACATTAAACCTGTCATCCTTTAATCCAGCAGTTGTCAACATTTGACAATAAATCAGACCTCTTTGAATCTCATGTTGGAAGACAAAACTTGTTTGTCAGTACTTTATAGTGCTTATTATTGGCGGAAGTCCAAGGTGAGAGAAGGTTTTCTCCACAGAAAAAGAACATTAGAACAATAAAAGAGAATGTTTCTGATAAACAGGGCAGTGTAATGGAAAAATGACATGAGAAAAAGTGCTCCTTGAGTTTACATAAGAAAATCAGAAGATCCGAAGGCCATGAGTTCAATAAGTTTGAGCAGCCATGACATTTGAATCATGCGGTAAAATTAGTTACAAGGAGACCCTGTAGAATGAATACACTTTGACGACGCAGTGATTAATCAGCTAGTTAGATATTTTTAGATTGAAATATTTTCTGCTTTATTTAGCTTTTTAGCTTGTGTATTAAAGGCCTGAGGCTGATCCATGGACCAAAGGAAAAGCTTTTGGGCTGTTATGGGGAGATTTTGCTATAATATCTTTACGTGATGGAAGTAATCACTTACGTGAAGTCACGTAACGTACGTCGACACGTCCCACCATTTCACACAGCATGCGTAATGACAGCGTGAGCAGCACCGGGCGTGTCGCTTATTATTTCGGCGCCCATGTATCAAGTTAGAGCGTGCACGCTGCTCGCCCGAGCATCGCTTGTCAGGCGCGTGTGAGCTGTGTTTCAGCTGCAGCATATCTAGAGTAAATAATCGATAGATTAATCGATTAATCAAAAAAAAAAATCGATCAAAAAAAATAATTGTTAGTAATATATAATATGTTTAGTAATATATCGCTAAATATATTACGGGCACAACACTCATGTTTCTGGTGCGCCTTGGTACTATACTATACTGACAGCCTTTCCTTTACACTCGGGATTCTCTTTACCGCCATATGAAGGCAGTAGGTATCTGTTTGCTTTGCACTCTTGAAGTGGAGTGACTTTTGGTTGTCTCAAAACACATGGTGCACAGGAGATCTTGTTACACTTTGTGTAAGCAGAATGTAGAGGAAGGTAGAAGGTAAACTTATTGGTCATTTTTTAAAACAAAGTTTTAAAAAAACAAAATTACATTTGTCATCTTTGAAGTTGAAGAATGACTTGATTAAAATCAGCAGCTACTATAAAAAGTTTCATCCGATTTCTCCTGATGGCATCATTCGCTTCCCGCAGGGCATTTTTTGAATTATAAGACTGTTTTAAAATAAGGAAGCCCCCAGTACTATGTGCACATCAAATATCCTTTAACTATTAATCTGTACAATTTACTCTGCATATTGGAGATGGATGCATTGAAAACAGTTTATTCAGCTTTATCTTAGCTATAGCTCCCATTCCTACAAGCTTTTCATGTGGTGTCTCCATCTTAAACACGAATTAATTGGGTTAACGCTTAAATTCTTTATCTTTTTTAAACAAGGCTGGCCAAAAATGTCGCCTGGAGCTCCACATTTTTATGCTAGTTGAAAGCCATGGCCAGATTTATTATTTTTTTGGGTTCTCCACATCCATCCAGCCAATTGACATGAATGAGATATCTCAGGAATGGCTTGAGGGAATTTCATTAAATTTGGCACAAACCTCCCCTTGAATTCAACAATGAACTCATTAGATGTTGGTGGTCAAGGGTTAAAGGTCAAGGTCAATTTAACCTTGCCTTTCTCATTAACTGTAGTTACATAGACATAAATAACCCATTTATAGTGCTTGTCCTGGTAATAATCATATTTGGGAAATGGTGTTTAAATGAGCACAGAAATATTAGGTTATGCACATTACGCATATGTATTCCAGCAAACATATTCAGGTTTTTCATAAATGGAAGATACTGTTTACATGCTCAAACACATAAACAGAATATTACAAAAAACAGATCATAAATGGGTTTTGTCCATGTAAATATAAATGTAAATATATTTGTTTTGAAGCCTGCTGTGTGATAAAATACCTGTTTTTTGTGGAAATTAAAGAAAAGCGGGCCTCACTATAAGCTCAAAATACTGTGCAGCCTAACCGAAGCATTTAAAAGTCTAAACAAACAAACCAAAACATGAAGAAGAGAAGTTTGTTGTCCACCCAAAGAAAGTCTGTTATTGTAAAAGCTGCAGTTAACTTCTTTTTCCACTGGGACAATTCATTTTCTTGAGCTTTTTTTTCTTTTTTTTTTTTGAGTGGTTTGCCCTTTTTGGTCACATCACTGTTTTTATATAAGCGCAAACTCACCCATTTCCCAGAAATTTGCTGTAAAGTCACAACAAATCTGTTGAAGTTTGACTTCATCACATCATGACATAGCATGCTTTAAATCTGCAGGATTGGTAGACAAGCATCAGCGCTCACCAGCCACCTCAGCTGCATGTCACAGGGCATTTCACCGGGGTCATCAAGTTGTGTCCTCCTTGCGCTTAATTTGATTTAGACCACAATTTGTCATGAAGGCTCAGTAGATAATCCCAGCATCTGGCCACACTTTAACCTTCAGCTACACCATCACCAACAACTAATATAGATTCCCTTCTACCAACTCCCTAAATCCTAAATTTAGTGAGGCCATCAACATCTGCCTTCAATTGTTTTCCTCTTCTTCAGTGGTGGTCAGTGGACCACCACCACCCTCAATTCAGACATATAGAGTTTGGGGGACAATGCATTGACAACACAATATTAAAGAAAGCTGAAAACAAAATAAAGTGCTCCTCTGTATGCAAGCTAACATTGTAAGTAGCCAGGCTTGGATCTGTAAAGAACAGGATCAGATTTGAGCTTGAACTGTGTACGCTTGTTTCAGAGTCTTTTCCGACTATTTTGGCAGCTTCTTAAGCCTTGAGGTTGCAAGAGGTCACTTTCTATTACATGAACATGGCTAAGCACTTTGATATTTAGCTAGTGGGTATCTTTAAAGTATTAAACTTTGCTTTTGATTTGCTAAACTTAACGAAACCTTCAAAGGATAGTTCAAATCTTTTGAGGTGGGGTTGTACAAGGCCCAAGTGGTGGGTTGTGGTCCAAACTGGGCTGTTGGGTCCATTCTAAATGGACTGCAAGTGACTCTTGAATGTGTCAAGTTTATAAAAAAAACACAGAGGTTTTATTTTGAAGTGCCAAGTGTCTGTTTATTCTTGCAGTGCATTTTATTTCTTTGTGTTCAAAGCCGATGTGTGGTTTACATCTTGTGAAGTAAAAACTTGTCTGTGTTATGTGCTATTTTATAATCTGTGAAAATTGAACTAGTGACTAAGGAGGAATCTGGGCCGTGTGGCTGGACCAGTTGGGAACCACTGGTACAAGGTTACTTATCAATAGTCAGTGTATTACACACAGTAGATGGCCGACGACACGCCCCCGGTTTGGATTTTCAACAGGGAAGCTAAGCAATGTACTGCTGTGGACTGGGACAGCAACAAAATGTCTTTTAACAAAATAAAAAAAAAAGTGTGTCAATTTATGTGTATGCTATATTAAAAATATTGTCACTGCTAAACCTTGCCATCAGACGACAATTTCCGATGGGGAGCTGAAGCTGTTAGATCGCTTACTTTGAAGCCAGACACAGAGGTGTCACGTTAGAAAATGTTCATGTTTCATGTCCTCTAACAGTTTTCTATGACATTGCCAAATAATTTTGTGGTGATAGAGGTGCCGCATCAGACTGTACTAATAGGAGTTGTTTTACAAGGGAATGACACAACTTCTTTGTCTGTTGAAATTGGAGTACTTATCTGTGTGTGAATGAGCCAGAGTGCATCTGTTTTATGTTGGCACAAAACTCAGATCACAGTGCTGCATAAGACATCCGAGAGTACACACAGATAATGTGACCTGGAATGACCTGCTGTGCCAAAAAGTCAAAAATCAGCAACTCTGTTTCAATGTTACTTTTATTTTTCTGTATTTCGTAAAAGAAACTGCATGTTTTTCTGTCATTTACAGTAACTCATCTAGATACATATCAGCTATTATTAAAGTTTTTTTCCTTTTAGCATCTTCCTTTTCCATCATTCCCTGCAGTGCAACAGAAACGATTTGAGAAAAAATGTCATGGGGATGAGAGATATACTTCATATTTACATATCAAGATGAGAACTGGCAGAATTCATAAGAAATCAAGAGAATGGGATTCATTTTGTGTGAAGTGGAAATGTTCTTTTTAACCCCTTAAAACTGATCCACTTTCCTCTGCCTTTGCAGCATTACATCCTCGCGTTTGGAGGCATCATTGCAATCCCGCTGATCCTGGCCGAGCCCCTCTGCATAAAAGACAACAATGTCGCCAAAAGCCAGCTCATCTGCACCATATTCTTTGTGTCAGGAATATGTACTCTGCTGCAAACAGCCATTGGTACCAGGTAACGCCCCCTCACTGTCTTACAGCACCAATAAACCTGATGCTTAAGATATTTCCACATGCGGTCTTTCACACATATACACGTGAGATTTGACAACTTGTGTGTGTGTGTGTGTGTGCGCGCGCGCGTGCGTGCGTGTTCGCGTTTTAAGTGGCGCAGTCAGTCAGGTTTAAGATTTATTGCACGTAAAAACTTAGATAATGCCTCAAGAGAATTAAGAATGTTCCCAAGATAAAAAGATACCGATACTCGTGCACACACACATGCGCACGCACACACATATTTGCACACATATACACACACACACACGCACACACACTTGCCGTGACTGTTTTAACCCTCTGATGATGAGGACAAGCAAGTATTTAAATCTTAATTCACGAGTATTACTTGACAGCATACCTCTGTCATCTAGCCTCAACATGCAACATGTCCTTGCAGTGATCCTGTGATGGTTTTACAAGCTTTTTTGTTCAACCAAAGCAGAGCCAGAGGCTTGTTACAGAAAAATATGCAAACTGTTTGTTTTTTTTTCACTGGAGTTTCAAGCAGGGATGCACCGATTTTGAAACTCTGGGCAGATACCAATAGTGATGTTTTGTTGTTGTGTTTATTTTACTTTTCTTATTTATTCCCTCCTTTGTGCCAGGGAAACAAAGAAATCTAAAGTACAAAAAATAACTGTTTTAAAGACATCAGTAAGCATTAACCAGTTAAACATTTTAAAATCTGCTTTAAAAGCCTGTTTTACTTAATATTATGCATAGGGTTGTCAGTGTTAATTGTGTTGCAATTAAGGTCCATACATTATGCGTTTATTTTTATTTGTATGCATTAGTCGTCAGCTGCCATTTCTATCTCTCAGAGGCTGTACTGAGCTGAGTCTTGGAACCAGAGGGATGATTCTGGTATCATATCAAGACATGAGGGATCCAGTGGTACAGTGGTCTGGCTAGCTTCTTAGGAAGGTAACGGCTAAATAAGGCTCCAACGTTAGGCTAAATGTTTAGATATCTGAATGAAAATGGGTTCTATGGGTACCAGTGAGTCTGCCCTTTACAGACATGCCCACTTACGCTAGTCCCAGGTAGATTTGCGCAAAAATCATGCCGTGCTTTTTTTTTGTTGTTGTTTTTTTTGCATGCAGTATAATTGTGTTACTTTTGTCCATAGTAATTGAATGCATATTGGGGTCCTTCAACAGTCTTGAAATTGCTACCACCTGATAATAATTAGGCTAATCAGACTGATGTCAGCCGGTAACCACATCGTCAAAGCCGGCACTATTTAGGAGTATGTTTTAATCACCACAGACGGTGGTTGAAACTACATAGAAGAATTTGCGTAAATCTGATGCAACTGACTGTAGACCAGCTAACATGGTGGAAGACTGACCTCAGTGATGTCCCCAAGCTGGGGACAAGTCTTAGCATTGCATATGTCTTAGCATTGCAGGGAACAATAGTTTAACACATACAGAATGTTATGAATCAGAAAAAGCAACTAAACTTAAACTCCTGAAAAGTGCAAATGCTGTCATTTGATTCCTAAGCAATGTAATGTGATAAGAATGGCTTGACATTGTTAATGTGGACTTCAAAATTGTTTTGAATTGCAAAATAATGTAATTGTAAACATGTGATAAAAAAATAGTGATTAATTGCGATTCACTATTGAAATTCAGCAATTATTTAAGAAAATTTAAAATTTTTATTTTTTTGACAACCCCAGTCATACATCATTATTCCCACTCTAACACCCTCATTATGTTGCTTTAAAAACAAACAATTGTATTTATACAAGTTCCTTTCTAAAATGACATTTTACAAGATTGTATTTGTGCATATCATGAGAAAGTCATAATTTACCTTCGCCCACTACTAGACTTTAGCTCATCATAATATAGCTCAACGCACCAGCCAATGACTGCTTACACCTAACCTTTACTCTTCCTTTTCCTGCTCATGTCAACACGTATTTGCTGTTCACAATGTGGCAATATCAGGGAAATAATAGGTTGAGTCCCTTGGCATGTCGATTGTGAGTCCACTGTGTCCTTTAATCAAGAAGGGGTTGTTTCTGTAATACTGGAAAATCCAGAAAATCCTAAATGTCATTCTAAACTGACATAAAATAGAAAGCTTATAACATTTCTGAAATGATTCCCCGGAGCTTTATTTGCAACATGAGCAGCAGCTCAGCATAAGCAGCACAGTGAAATAGTGAGTCAGTCTCCCGCCGAGCTCTACGTGACACTAACAGTGGAAATGAGATTTACCCTTCAGGATAAGTTCTGAAATAGTTTTCCTCAAAGCCTCATGACCTCCAAAGTTTTACGCAGCTTAATTTGTGGCCTTCCTTTCATAACAGAGATGTAAAATCCAGGAAGCTGTTTGGCACTTTGATAGGAAAATCTTTCCGAAGCCAATGCATCAATCCGCGATTTACCACTGTGCAGCTGCCTCCCACACACAGTTCAATACACTTTTCTTTTCCCACTGCTGTAACTGTGAGCCTGAGCAAATAGCTAATGCTTTGTTTGAGGTCTCCACCCACATAGTTTGGCAAAAGCTTAAAGGACAAAAATGGGATCCCGGTAAATACTTTGACACTGAATAATAAGTAGGTTAATCTTTGCTTTAATTGTCCTATTCAAAACTGTGGTATGAAGGGCTTTGTTGAACAAGGGAATATAAGGATAAAAACACAAATGCGCACACACAAAAGTGCATGCAAGTACATACATTGCAGCACAAAAAGAAGAAAATACATGCACAGGCACTGTGAAAATATGTCTTTCAATTTAACTTTAAACTGGTATAGACAACAACTTGTTGCATGGTTTGAAATTAATATTTATATTTATAGTCAATTCATTTCAGTCCTCAACAGCAAGTGTTTTTAACATTAAAAATGTGGGGAGAGTTATGCATTTAAAAAATAATGAGAGATTAAAAATGCAGACATTAGACAGGATAAGTGCAGATTATAATAACTGTTGAGAAAATGTCCTGCAGGAGTATTGTTGCGGTGAAAGTTTAAATTATGCCTGTGAGTGAGTAGTTATGAAGAAAAGATATCACATACTGCTTGCACACGTACTCTGTAAGTTTCAATCTCAAAGTTTCATGAAGACAATGTTTGATCTGCCTTCTTTTTTAGGTTGGATTAAGGTTAGTGGTTCCCGAACACAGTGCTAAAAAAATAAATTTATATATTTTTGACATAATTGTAAATATAGATTTCTTTTATAGATATAATGTAGTTCTCTTCTCATTTTTCACTTTAAAAGAAAACAAAATATTTTTTCATTCTCTCTTTTTTGGGGGCATTTTCAACTTTTACTATTTTACTGTTGTCGGTCCAGGTTTCAAAGTTTGAAGGATCCTTCCTTGAATTTGATAAGCATCAGTTGTTTGTTTTAAGGGGGTCATGAGCCCAAAAGGTTTAGCGCAATCACTGTAGGCAACCAAAACTGCTACGTTTGTTATATTAGATCCTAAATCTCTGTATTAATTTTGGTCTGAGTTTCTAAAACAATAATTTAACTACTATGAATGTCTTCCACCGTGTAATATCAGTGTGTGAACATTTTAAGCTGGTTTGAACCAGCCCCTTCTTATTCCCACGTTGCCATATAGTAACGCTTCGATGCCTTGGGCAGCCTGTCTATGCATGGCAATATTTGACACTGATAACAACTAAGGTATTAGAGAGAGAACAGTGTGAATGTCTGTTTAGGTCGGTCCTGACTCGACTGACCAGATCCTGGCTCTGTGAGAAATCAACATGCTCATTAAAGTTCTCAGCTCTCCCTTCAAGCTTGCTTTGAACTCATCCAGGTTATGTTAGTCCGCAGAGACTTGACATCGTTTGCTGCGATGACCTCTGACCTTTAACCCAGTCGATTTACTGACTTGCAGGTTACCCATCCTCCAGGGTGGGACATTCAGTTTCATCACTCCGACCCTGGCCATTCTTGCCCTGCCCAAGTGGCAGTGCCCAGCCCCAAAAGCACCCATGATGTTGTCCGTGCAGCTGCAGAACAGCACCAGCTCGCTACAAATGGAAAATTCTGATGAGGTCTGGATGTCACGAATGCGTGAGGTATGTAAAATATTCACTTGAGCCAGAAGTACCTTATGTGCCCCTAGAGGGAATCCAATCACCTTAGCAGCACTAATGGATATCAGGGGAACAATGAAGACCCTGTGTAATTTTGTCACACCTTAATGTTTGTGTGCTGATTTAAACAGTTGTATGGTTTATACCATTTTGTTTATCTCTACATGTGTGCATCCAGCAGGTTCACCCAAAATGTTCCAATTTAAGAGATTTAAATGCCAAACTCAACACGTACTGAAGTTACAATATGATTACAATAAATGCTCCATGTTATTCTCCTATCATAAATTATGGGACCAGTTAAGATTTTCATTTGTTCTGTTGCAACTGTGTATTTTTTTATTGATTTTTTTTTTTTAAAAAGTTTAAATTGTTAATATTTTGAAATTAGGTTCAAACCCAGAGATGCAAGTTGGACCTTGTAAACCAGGTAAAACAGGACCCATACAGTGTATAAATTGCAGAAGGGGTAGTAAAAAACAAAACAAGTTGAAACAAATTGCTGAAAACATAAATACTTAACTGTGTGGTTAAAAACATGAACATTTGGTCAAAGATGACTCAGATTCTTATTAATTGAAGAAAAAGCTGTGTATTTACAAAAATCTGATAGTGAGTAAAAACAAAATATAAAATAATAATAATAACAAAAATGGGTAAAACATGAATCAAAAACTTAAAATTTGGGGTAAAACCTCCAGATTTGGGTTAAACAACACACCCAATATTATGTCCCAATGCTAAGAGTTTGTGTAAACACAGAAATCTGGGTAAAACTGTTGAACAATGCTAAATTTCTCATACAAACTACTACAACAGGAAAAAATATGAATCAACTTTTGTTGTCTAGCGTTTAAGATATTTTGCACTCTCATATATCTGTCAGCAGGGTTTTGTGCAAGACATCTTTACCTGTGGCAATGTGTGCATTTATCACAGATGTGTGTTTCAAAAGGAGGATCTCTAAACAGGATGGAAACTGCCACACCTTTGCTTTCAGTAGGAGCGATTGATAAAGTGCCAAAGCTCTGCTAGTTTCTGTAGCAGGGTATGTTTACCATATTTCAAATGTGCTCTCAGATCAAAGTCTGTGTGACAAGACCTGTTGATAAGACTGATTACAGTTTAATGAGAGGTTTAACAGAATAAAAACAACAAGTTGAAAATCATAAATCCAACTGTCAGGTTGGAAGTTGGAAGTCACGACTCAACATGTATGTGTGACTGCTCATTACAATGGACTTTGTAAAAAGGCAATTGGATAATAATACACCATTATCGAGTATATAGGCCCTATGATGTGGATGATTAAAAAACAACAAGCCCACCGCCTCTTCATGAAACAGGCAATATACATTTATGTACAGAAAATACATCAACAGCAAAGTTCACATAACTCTATTTTAGCATTTTCACCATCTTCACTATTTCACTAATCTGCATAATTATAATGTTATATATAATAAATAGGCCTTTGGAATAAAATACATCGTCTTAAATTTGTCTTTGTTCAGCGCTGTTAATTAAAATACCAAACCAGAAGCAATGTTCATCCTTGCATTTCTATTAATAAGGTTGTAGTTTAATTTCTGAGTTTAATATATTTTCAAAGCTACAAAGCTTTTTGTAGAGGTTTTAGTTCAGTTAGAGCCACCCATGTCTTCTGTTATTTTTAATTTGTTTAGATTTCATCTGGAATCCAAATAGAGTCACAAGTGCATCCATTTTCATTTTCATGGAGTGGCTCCTTAACTGCTAAATGCACAGCAGCACAGCAGCGGCATTAGTTGGCCTGCCTGTCGCTTGCTGAGAGCACTTGTAGATGTCCTCCCTCAGAGAGAGAGCTATACAGCAGCGATACTCAGCTTTTCCGCCTGCAAGCCAAATCTGGCCGTTGATAGGGTGCTGGTTGGCCCTCCAATCATTCACAATAAAACAATGTAATTCACACTGGGAATTGTTTTTGTACTTGGAGCATACATAAGGTGCCAGAGTGCATAAAACAGCATCAGAATAGTGCTTGTTTATCAACGAAGTGCCAGTGGAAGATCTCCTTGACAGAGGTCCTAGCTAAGCCCCTAATGTCCTAAAATACTAGAAGTATCCTAAAATCTGAGAAATGTCCCAATATCCTAAAAATTCCCCAGAAACTTAGAAACCTCCTTAAATCCTCAAAATGTCCTAAAAAGCTAGAAATGTCCTGAAATTCTATGACTATGCTGCTGCTGTGACTGGCCTCTGGCCTCCTGTCATTTTGCAAAAGTGGCCCCCAAGCAGAGCAAGTTAAGTATCCCTGCTATATAGGAAAAAACCAATTTCGTATCATACAGTTTATCTTAAGTTAATTCCATTCTTTACAGTATGCAGATAAGTGGCAACATCCTCTGGTTATCCTCTTATCTGTGATTACGTGTATTTCTCACTCGCATGTGCACACTATAATATTCCACATTTCAGTTTTTTTAAATCATATATCACAAATTTTTATGTCTGTTACACACAAGAGGGTAACTCTGGGGCATAAAAAAGGATGGCTCCAAAATTGAGTCAGTCCACCAAGACCTCCATGTTAAAATGCCAAACCCCAAAAGAGAAATAAACATGTTAATAGCCTGGTACAAAAGCAGTTTTGGTCGTTATCGTTAATTTCCCTGTTCACGATGACTGTTCATTTTTATAAAACTCCCTTGACTTATGCTAGATGATGCACAGTTGAGTACCAGAAACATGGCTTACGTATCTCAGTTGTGTCCCCTCTGCAGATCCAGGGAGCCATCCTGGTGTCCTCTCTGCTCCAGATCATCCTGGGTCTTTCTGGCCTGGTTGGCCTCGTGCTGAAATATATCGGTCCGCTGGCTATCGCCCCCACCATCAACCTCATTGGCCTGTCACTGTTCATTGAAGCTGGGAAGAAGTCTGGAGGTCACTGGGGAATTTCTGCTCTGTGAGTGGGTGGTGTTTTACACCTGGGTTTTGAACAATTTGATCTTGTAACAAAGGCCATAACGTTTGTTTGTGTGTGTGTGTGTGTGTGTGTGTGTGTGTGTGTGTGTGTGTGTGTGTGTGTGTGTGTGTGTGTGTGTGTGTACTTCAGTGTATTACACTGTGTACTATCCACCATGTGCTTTCAACAGCTTCAGTCTCTGTCGATTGTCAAGAGTCTTTACTGACAGGACGAATACGAGTCCACTGAAAGATATTCCCTCATTTTCTATTTAAATGATGTCCCACGCTCAAGTCCAAAATCCCATATACATGTTCACTTGTGCTGAGATCTGGGGATTGTGAGGGCTATAGCATATGATTCACATAATTTTCATTACACTATTCAGCAACCCGTAATACCCTTTATATAGGTATCATCATTTAGTAGTTCTCTCAACTCATTTATTCAGGCTTTTCCTTTATATTGTCATCTGTTTGAGCCTGTATGCACAGTCCCACAGCTTAGAGAGATTAGGAGCGATGATGGCATTAAAATAATTATATGATTTATGTGGATGCACACTATTACAGTGTAGCAACTTGAGCATTCACAAATACAGCACAGTAAGATAAGGCATTAGAACACATGGGGAACTAATAACATTATTCCAGACACAGAAGTCTGATTTAATTTCTGTTCAGCAAAATGTTGTTCATTGTCTGTTTTCCACTCACTTTGTTTCTTTATAAAAGCAGTCATGCCCCCAATTTAAAATCCACCTAATCTCCACAACTGCTGCTGCTGCTGCTCACTATTCCCCATTAACTATCTCTGATTTGTCTTTGCTCCTGACCTGTCCGACCCCTTGAAATCTGTCTTCATTTGCTGCCGCCATCTCCAGATAATGCAGACTAAAGTCATTATACAGAGTGATCCTTGTGGGTTTTAAAAGGTTCAGCACATCCACCTCCCGGTGCCATATATGGAGGGTAATCAGTCATATCCTTCTTAGCCCCATTGCCCTGACACCAAGTCAGTGTGCTGGTTATCAGGAGCTTACAGGACCTGAGACACAGACATCTTGTGGTTGTAATCCAACACTCCCAACACACAATAAATACTCAGACTCGACCAGTCTGCCAGAAGACATAGGGCAGGGGAAGTGAAGAAGTCCATTCGCAAATCAAGATCTTTCTGTCTTTCTTTCTTGGTACCTTTTTTCTTTCTTTTTTGGTTTCTTTCTTGGTTTATTTCTCTCTTGATTTATTTCTTTATCTTTTGTATTTCTGTTTCTTTTTTTTTTCTTTTTTTTTTTTTTGCTTATTTTCGGGTAATTTTCTTGTAACTTTTTACTTATTTCTAACTACTAAACTGTCTGCTTTCTAAAATTAGTCATTTTTTGGCCATGCCTTGTTAGGTTTCTCATTTCCGTTTCCTCTTTTCCTCATGTTTTTAAAAGAAATAAAACCAACTTGGTAGGGTTTTAAAGAGTTAAAAAGTTTCATTTACAAAGTCACTTTTTTTAGGGGTGTAAGCATACACAAAATTGAGGTTTGGTTTGTACGTTGATTATGGGGTCACAATTTGTTACATTTCAGTACAGCAGGGAAAAGCATGCAGAAAATATATATTTTTCATTCATTCTGAAAACTGTAAACATTCAATCTGGTCATGATGCGTACTTTAAAAGGCACTTAGATAATGTCATATTGTCAATAAGAAATTAAAGAAGTAAATAACACAATGTCAGTAATATAAATGTGATACTCTATCATAAGTTGTTGACCTGTTGATAATTCCTGAACTGCAGCTTAGGCCCATTACAAAGAGGAGGCACAGGGGACTGACTAAAATGCATACAGAAAAGCATATTGTAACGGAGCTCATGCACTTTCAACATATGCTGTAATTCAAAATTCAGAATTCAGACATAAGTTACGGTATATATCGTATATGCAGCCATTATTGCTCCATAGCATTAGTTATTATCTTGGCACGCTCTGAATCTACAGTTTTAGGCAACCTGGACACTGTGGAGAGAAGGGCTCTCATGTCTGTAGTCTGTTTTTGACTCGTTATACTTATTGACACATTTTGGTGATGCTGTCCTTAATGAGATATTTGAAGTGTTGCCACAGATATACCCAGTTAAACAATGTGGGCAAATGTTTAAACACAAAAACGTTTTCAGTTGAGCTTGACAGCTAAGCTGACCAGCATGCAACAGATGATCAACAGCTACTTCGCTGCTAAAACTCACACTTTACTCACGGAATTACAGTTCTGTGGGTTCCTGTAGTAGACATAAATAGATTTTTTTGAATGCTTGGATCACAGGGTGTACCAAACGTATGCGGCATACTGAACCAGCATCCTGTACCGAATGGTTTGAGGTGAATACATGTACCGAGGGATGTCCCAATCCAATCTCAAACATCAGACTCAGGGATGATCAAAGCATTTGCCTGTTTTTTTTTTTTTTTTTGACATTGTAATGCTAACTTGGCTTGCTAAGTTTGGGGCTAACCTCCTTCACTTTAATCAGCAGAAAGCAAGCAAAACAGGGGAGGTTTGCTTGAGTCTTGAGTAGCTGTAGCATTTATTCACTGACAAATAGTCCAAACTGTTCACACTCACTGTTCTCACACACCTCGCACTGCTATGTTTCACTTCATACTCTCTGCTGCAGTGGCTGCAGCCTCACTGACATACACGCACTCTCTTTCTCTTTTGATTGTACATTTGCAATGCACACAGTCTGAAATAAACTGAGGCACCGAAATCTGCACCAGAAGGACTAGAAGCTCTAGATTTTCACAGCTGAGGAAGTCATGAAAGAAAAATAAGCCTAATGATCACATCACATGCTCCTCTCACAATGTCACATCTCTTGCATTTGTATACTTGTTGGCCTACTTGTCCTGTTCTGATCAATTTAAAATTCTGATTTTTTTTTACAGGCACATATTTTTCAGTCTGTATTTTAATCTGAATGTTTAGACTGATGTTTAGACCGCTCCTGCTGCAGTCATAAATTTAATCAGAATAAATGTTTCAGCTACAGTGTAAATGTTTAATAAGATTTGAGTGACTTGCTCATTCTGTGGAACAAAGTGGAGCTTAGAGATGCAGAGAGGAACTTATTCTTAACTTTAAAATAGAACAACTATCATTTCAAGTAACTATTTCTGGGATACATTTTAGTGTTGACCAGGCTGCAGACTTTCCCACTGAAATAACATGCACCATGCTTGCATTGGTGCAGAACAGTATTTCATGCACCGCATGAGGTGGATCACACGCCGAATTAAGAAATTTACAATGTTCACATGACCCCATCAGCCACACTTGCACTGTTACTGTGCAGTAAGCTTTTACATGATGACATGTATCATAAAGGCATGCCTGTTGAGTAGAATGACATGTTTTCACTTGCTTTGACTTGCCCCTTTCTGTGTTGTTTGGAGGCATGTCATGCTTAAGCAAAATTAAACTAATAGCTTTGAACAAGGGCCAAGCCTTGGTGGAAGCAGCTGTGAGTGACACATTTTTTCTTGTCTTCTGCTTTCCCACAGCACAGTCTGTCTGATCCTCCTGTTTTCTCAGTACCTCAGCAAAGTCAATGTTCCAATGATTGCTTACAAGGATAAGAAGTGGAAGATTTTCCAGTACCCCCTCTTCAAGCTCTTCTCTGTGAGTTTCCTTTATCATGTTCTGCTTGTCTTCTGTCATGGGAAAAAACAACAACATTCTATTTCAAGCACCTATGGCCCATAATATCAGTGCAGTGCTTAAAAACTATACATCTTAATGATCACCCAGTATCAAGCCAAAAGTCTGCCAATCCAGTATACAAAACTAAATTCAAAATTTTCATTAACTGTGTTAATCTAAGGACTAGGGATGCACAATAATAACGGCACGTCATCGGTATCAGCAGATTATTGACTTTGTTAATAAAAATAGTTAAATCAATAAAGTGAACATGTACAAAACATTAACCCCAGGTTGAAGTATTTTTCTTATTTTGCATAATGAATGAATGTTACATATATTTTATGTCTCCATCTGCTGGTGGGTCATCATGATAAGAGTATGCATAATACATATGATGTTAATTCCATTACAGAAAAGACAGCTGACAATGCTTCTTCTTCTTCTCAAAGAAACGCAGCTTGTTTTTGCCATATTATGCAATTGATATTGTATAGAAAGCCCTTTTGATGCATTTGGTGTTTGTCACACAAGAGACAGATAATGTTGTTACATGTCACGGCCATCACACCTCTTTTGCTTCTGGAACACTGGCACACTAACTTGATTTTTAAACAGAGACTGCACCATAGAGCTGCTACTACGTACTTACTAAGTGCTTACTTTTCATTTTTACACAAAACCAGACACTGGTAACATCATGTCACTTCAGTGTACGATTTAAATAGCATGCTGGCATATTGGAACCAAAAGAGGAGTGACGTATCACACAACAGCAACAGCCTCTTGTGTGACATGTAACACATGCATCAGCAATGCTTTCTTAACAATAACATTGGCATAACATGGCAATAACAATCATTAACATTCTCTGTTATATAGTTGCTGTTCACATCATCGGCTCAGAGGGTGAGGAGTTCCCAAATCTCACTATTTTCCCAACTTGTGGACATTTACAGCAGCTATTTGTCGTCTTTGAGTTAGCTGCTAACTGCTGCTAGCTGCTTTTTAAATCCCTGAATGTTATGTGTGGTTACGCACATAACATATCGTCAAACAAATGATGGCATGATGCCACCATTGTTTGGTTCTGTGTAAATAGCAAAGTTGGCATAATGAAGGGATGTGATGGTAGCCTTTTTGCACGGTTTCTGGGTAAAATGGGTTTTGTCCCCTTTTTTCACACCTGATGAGATTGCATCTCTGTAATTAAGTGGTTGCAGGAGCCTGGAGGTTTTTGGGCCATGCTTTGAAGCTCCAAGGTATGAGGTCGAGAACATACATGCTAATGTAATGCAGACTCAATGAATAAAGGTTTAAAAGAAAAAAGACAACAACTTAAACATTGAATGCGAGCCTCTTCTAGTGAAAAGTGTGTGACTCATTTTGGCTTCAGGGTTTAATCTGTGGAATGCATTATATATGACTGCTCTTATCATTTTGGCAGAATGTCACATCTTGTGTAAGCCCCAAAATCGTACCTAAGAAATGAAGGTTTTTTGATCTTACCGTAAACGAGGTTACTTTTGGATTTAACAGCAGCACAGAAAGAGCTCACCTACTGTAAAAGGGTAGCCAACACCCAATATTATACACAGTCTCTTGGCAAGCTCTATTCATTAATAAGTGATCATATAATGCATGACATACTCTGGCAAATTGTTGTGTAATTTGTACTTTAAATAATGACTCTTTTAGATTTTAATCCATTCTTTCTCTTGGACACAGTATAGGTGAAGATGTCAAAATAGCATCAAAGCAGAAATGAAGGAAATATAAACATATTTTTCTGGCATGTTTTTTTCTTCCCTTGAGCTAATGTTTGACTCTCCTCATATGCCATGCATATGATAAAAGCATTCTTGTGCACAACTCTTTGCTCCACGCAAAATCCCTGCACAAATCCAATCAGAGGTGCACACCAGAGCCCAAGGCATGTATGAAAATGCATGCACGCTCAAATTGAATGCAAGTGATAAATGGTGCAGTAATGAAATCCATTAATAAATTAGATTGTGCTCAGAATCCATTATCAGACGAGTTTGTAGAAACATATATTTAAAATATTTTATTGATGCAAATCAGGCGTTTCTTTGCAAAAACTTATGCTTCAGTAGATCCTTATCCAACAGCCATGGTTGCAGTTAGGGATGGACAAATTTATTGGTTTAAAGACAGATTGGACCTGTGATTGGCTTGTAATGAAAAAAGAGGTAACTGGCATGTAATGTTGGCTCTGTGCATGTAGGTGAATATAAAAAGTCACTAGCTTCAAGGTTTTTAGTACTTTACTGCATCACCAGACTTTCAGCAGATGCTTAAAAGAGTGTCAGAAATGATTGGTTTTTGTTGTTTAAATTTCAGTTTAAATATACTTAGACGTCCTGTATCTGATAAAAAAAATTCTAGGCTTTGTTCGGGATGTGTGGTGCCTGGCTCGTCTGCTTCTTACTGACCATCTTTGAGGTCTTCCCTTCAAAGTCTGATGAGTACGGTTTCTCAGCCAGGACCGACATCAGCCTGGACGCTGTGGCTAACTCTCCTTGGTTCCATGTGCCTTACCCAGGTAAGTGCATATATATCATGCTCTAACATCCTGGAAACCTAATTAGCCAGACTAATTATTTGTCATGTTTCCTCTTCTTCTTCTTCTTCTTCTTCTTCTTCTTATTCCTCTTCTTCTTCTTCTTCTTCTTATTCTTATTATTATTCTTATTCTTATTCTTATTCTTATTCTTATTATCCTCCTCCTTCTTCCATATGAATTTTGGCTGTGCTACTTCTCCTGCAGCATTGCCACCACATAGACAAAATGTGCCTGATTATCAGTAATAGTATACTATGACTTCTATCAGCAATTCCCTAAGCCATTTTCGCAAAATTCGCAAACACCTGCGACAGATTTTACAGTGGGTTTCTATGGGAAGGATTGTTGGGATCTTGAGTGGAGAAGATCAAAGGCAAAGTGTGTTAGAATGGAGAGGAGGTTTAGAATATTCTAAAAAAAATCCTTACTCCGACTGACACATCACTATATGGACTCATTGAGCCTCCAAAAGAAGAGAGGACCAATAAAATCCCCTTTTACTTCAGTGAAAACTGAGATGAGAATTTCTGGAAAATGTCCGACAGTATCTGTTTCTAATTCGCTATTTCGTCCCACATTTTTAGACACCAACTAGACATCAATTATATGTTTCCCGTCTTGGCTGTCACCAACTGATTTGCAGACCTTCATAACCTGTGCTTCGATGTTTTGACTTCCGTATACTTGGTGTTAGCTTTTTTAATCAACAATTTCCTTAGCTGTGGAGAATACGATGAGTTCACTTTAGCACTTTAGTACTGATCTCCGTAGCTGTGTAAAACAAACTGGTAGTGTATTAAGAAGAGGCAGCAAGATATTGCCTTCAGAATGACCAAAGATGCCACATTTCTGCAAGGTTATGTTCTGCTTGTTCAGCCTGTGTTTGAATTATCATTATCAATACAAATACATTACATACATTTTATTGCTATCCCCTATTGAGGTTGTTCTCATTGATCTCCCAGCTCCACTGGTATTGACAAAAACCTCACGGTTTCCCACACATTCATTTTTGGCGGGCTGCCATGATCAAAACATCCTCCACCACGAATCAATTTTCTTTTTGTTTAGAACTGGGCCATTCATGCGGAGTACTGTTGGAATATACTGTGTGTACTGTTTGACTGAGAATAGCACCACAGTCACATGGCGCAGAGTGTACTCTGGTCACAGATGGAGCATCAGAACAGCAGGCACAGTGAGACTGAAACATAATCGTTCACTGTGCCTAAAAGTTTACTTCCACTCACTCTAAAGCAACTTCTCCTCTCATGCATTGTTTTGGTCAGCTCTGACCAGATTAACTAATGATTTATCCACGCCATCACAGCGTGGATAAATCATTAGTTGATGAAAATAACTCTTGACGAGTTTCGGCCGTGATTTGCTTATGGACCAGCAAAAACATCCAAATTTAGAGAGGGGGGTGCATTAAAAATGAAAAATGATTATTATAGTGATAATACACATATTATAATATTGTGTAAATAATGCAGCTCCTCTTGAATCATTTCTATTTTATTCCCCTTCTCGCTTTGTCTTCCCAAATGCCATCTGGTTACCTTCTCACTATTAAAGTGTAATTGATTGTTTTGTGTAATTTTGTACAATTATGGTCATGGACTCTCTCTCTCTCTCAACTCCACCTTCGAACACTCATACTATAAGTGTTAATTAATTAACCAAAAAAAAAAAAAAAAAACAATAATCTGTCGGTTATTGCTATAATAAAATAAATCAAAGTGTCCTAATTGTCAAAAATCATGCGAACTGCTTAGTACTCTGGTTCCCACAATATATTCAACTTCACTGCCAACTTCTCTTTCATTTCATTTTTGTCAAACATCCAAACCAAATGCAAACAGAGGACTTTCAACAGTTTTGCTGAAGACTTAAGGAACTGCTCATTCATATTTTCAATAAAGTGTCGCTGAATCTTTTTGGAGACAGTTATTGCTGTTTGCGTTAATTGCTTAAATATATAGCATAATAGTATAATTGCTGTTAAAAGATCTGTTAAATGACATATTTTCATAACCACACTGGGACAACGAGCCTCCTGACAGCCTGAAGGCTATAACTGAAAGTTAAGCTGGCAAAAACTCAAGATTGCAAGATTTCCATGTATAGCATGTGTTCTGGAGTTTCTAGGAACATGTGCTGCTATAATAAATAATTCATCATTTAAGCTGTTCATAGTTTTCATCTAATAACAGTGATCTATGTACTGCACCTCACTTCATATTCTTTGCTCTGCCAAATATTGAATGCATATGCTTGTTTTGGGTGTTTGCCTTTGTCATTACATTGACTGAAGGACTACAGAGCTAATTTTCATAAAACTTAGTTGAAGGGTGTAGCATGGGCATAGGAAGAACCCAATACATTTTGGGGCGGAGCTGAATCACAGGGCGGAGGCAAAGTTGGTTTTTTTTCTGTGAAATATGCAACATTCACAGGATTGCACATGATTTTTTCAATTTATTTATTTTTTTAACAAGCGCAAAGGACAGTACAAATAAAATCAAGTTAGTGACAGACAGTACATACATGGGGTAGATGAAGACTGTAATATCGATAAAATGGGACAAAACCAACAAACAAAAAAGCAAAAGACACAAGTCTGTCTGTTCGTGACTGAGTAAGTGAGGGATGAAGTTGCAATATTGGTATGAGTTATGATGTCAGTGTTGCTGTATCCTCATTGGCCATTGTTCTTTTGAATTAAATATGTGCTGACACTCTGACAAGTCTGTACTGTATTGCTCATTTTCTGTAACCAGTGTGACATGGTAGCATGGGGGAATTAGCAAGTTAGGTAAATAACCAGCCAACTCTGTCAAAATTGCAGTTTTAGATGGAGGACAAAGAGGATCACCTCATCAGTTTGTTCAAGAAACAGCTGTGACTGTATGACACACATTTATTTTATCATTATTAACTATTACATGGTAAAATGTCAGAACGGATGCTGCCATCATTATGAAGAGAAGGTGGAAATAATGGGGTGTTTCCATTAGCAGGATTGTTCGGTTCAGTTCAGTTCTGTACACTTTTTTTTCCACTGTGAAAAGTCGTGGATGGTACCTTTAGTATCTTTGAAACCATTCCCATTTTTGGTCACCACTCTGCTTGGCTAGCTAGCACACAGAGAAACGGTGGAACTAGAAATGCTGTAGTCTGTTGAATGATCTGTAGAGAATTAACACTGTGCTCAGGGCTGAGCTGTGGCTGGTTTAACCTCTGTTCATATCGTGACAAGATTTTCATGCATTAGTAAACTACAACTGGATGTTTTGCAGCCTCTAGCATCAGCAGTAAACTGAGAAAATGAATTTATATCACTGGGCTGACTTCTTACTTGTAATGTTACTCAATACATGACATGATGAAGTGAGTCCATCAACATACCTTTAATTTCAATATGACAATTTTGACCACTGCATCTGTTTTTATTGTCTCTCTTGGATGACATACACTTTAGGTAATGAGTGGATTTTCAAGTGTTTAAATACATGTAAATTAATTGCAAGTTGATTATGTTAACGGCATATATTCTAATCTATAAAATTATTTCACAGATTTATTATAGTTTTTAAGCACTTTTCCAGTCTTTTTTTCTTCCTTTGTTTCTTGCTAATTTTGGTTATTTTCATCATTCGTTGATCATCACCTTCCTTCCATGTTTTTGAAAAAAATCAAGTCAATTTGCTTTGAAGAATGATCATGATTGTCTTTAAGGTGTCTGTTAAATAAGCTTATGTTAAGGTTAAATGTGCTGCCATCTGGCATTAGGCAAAGCAGATGGGTCTCCATCACAGAGACAAATTTTAATCTGCTAATTTTTATATGAACCCATGTACTCTATTTTGAGGCGTGTGTGCAAGAGGTTTGAGGGTGTGTTTTTGTAAGCCTTTGAAAGGTGCTGGATTAAGCCATTAATCACAAAAATCAGAGTATCTGCATCATCAACCCAGTGTGCTGACATATGTGCTTTAACAGGTAATTTTCATTGCTCTCTGGTTTGACACCTCCACCTGTTGATGCCTGCCTTAAAGAACATACCGATCCTGTGTTTAGTAATGTTGGTGTTAAATATACTTTGTTAGAATCAGGATTTGTTCCAAAAGATCATTGTTCATGTGGTGACATGCATGGAAATAACACTGAATAAACCCATCAACATATCAGTAGTACACAATACACATCACAGATATATTATTGGGATTATTATGTTCCTACATAGACATGGTAGAGACAAGGTTTACATTTGAGCATCTAAGACTGTAATTACACTCGGATAGCAGTTTCCTTTGGAGATTAAGACCTGAGGATGTTTTGATGAAAGAACCTGTATGATATGGGTCTAAAAGGAGCCTGTTTTGTAAGTGTGACAGACTTTACAAGTGTCCCAAAACTACATCCAGTATTTGGCTTCGAACATCACAAAGTTTTTCAACATGCTTTTTGGGAGACGGTAGCCCCACTGGTCCAACAGAGAGCATGCAAAGTTTTTAACTATTGTTATTAAAACTGGTGTAAAGAAGTAAACCATCGTTACATTTCCATCCACCTTTTTTTGCTCAATCAAATGTACCTATTTAAATCTAATAAATTTAAGTTTTATACTTGGTTGAGGCGACAGGTTTCCATTTCAAAACAGTTATCTTAAAAATATATTGTGATCCTGCTGGTTAATGCTAGATGAAGCATTCATGTCATATTGCAACTCACAGGCCCCATTGTTTCAGGCCTCCTCTCCACCAGAGGCCTAAAAGCTATGTTGCATTTAAATTTTTGTTCAGTGTAGTTGTAAAGCAAAAGAGCACAGCCTTGTAGAATTACAACAGGATCACAAAACTGGCATCCCACATTCACTTGTTGAGTTATTTGTGTGAGGAGTTCTATAATCCAGAAAGGTTTTTGTTTGGACGACTTCAATAAAAAAATGTTAGGAAATAAAATTGTAGCATGGTATTTGGCTCTACATGTTTATGCAGCAGATCAAATAACAATGGCATACATCGTGTAAACCTTTGGTCTGGCAGATGTTTTATACTGCTGCTTGGCGAGAAACCCCTCAATGGTTAAGGAGAGTTGTTTTGTATTTTGACATGTGAACCCTCTTGGCCTCTTAGATAACAGTCTGCTAGCCTTTTCCTCAGTCCAAACTAAATATTGAACATTCACTTAATGTGTCATCCAGAGCTGGAAGAAATCTAAATATTTAGGATGTTGAAGGATTTTGGCAGATATCTAGTCTCTAAGTTCTGTGTCTGTAACTAAATGTATGGAAACTAAAGTATGCCACCTCATTACACACAGGTCAATGGGGTGTACCCACAGTGAGTGTGTCCTCAGTGTTGGGTATGATGGCAGGCGTCTTAGCATCTACCATGGAATCAATTGGTGACTACTATGCTTGTGCTCGCTTGTCCGGCGCACCTCCTCCACCAACTCACGCCATAAACCGAGGTATCGCAGTGGAGGGCATTGGCTGCATCCTGGCTGGACTGTGGGGAACTGGAAATGGCACCACCTCCTACAGCCAGAACATCGCTGCGCTTGGCATTACCAAGGTACACCTCGTAATAGTCTCCTCATGCATTTTAGGACTCTAACACTTGATATGTCTTGCAAACACTGGCAGCGTTCATGTTGAGGTAAGATATTTGGCATGTATTTAGTTTTTTTGAGTTTGTGATTTGAACAGTATGTAAGATGTATATAGCACTCTGTCAACTTGTCAGTTTTAGGTATTAAAGTAAAAGCTTGTCCCTGAGTGGCACAGATAAGATTCTTTCCTTAAGCTTAAATATTTTACGACATGCTTGACCCGAGCATTCTTTTTGTGACACCACTTTCTCTGTTGTGTCACACCTACATACAACTCAAAACCATTACAGATGAGATTGATAGTTTCCTGGTTATGATGTCTTTGTGCTTTCAGAGGGTTTTTCCCCATGCGAAATAAAGCTGGCATTGTGAGAATGATGAATTAACCCATTCTGTATTCATGGGATAACAAGTTCCTGTGCTCATTTTACACCAGGTTGGCAGCAGATTGGTGCTCCAAACAACCGGCATTCTTATGATGGTCCTGGGGATCTTTGGGAAATTCGGGGCGGTTTTTATCACCATTCCAGACCCTGTCATTGGAGGCATGTTCCTCGTTATGTTTGGAATGATTGCAGCAGTGGGGATATCCAACCTCCAGGTAAACATATGTTAATATTGTAACATACAGTATATTTGGAAGACACTTTTATCAGTATCATTAAGGACATTGTAAAAACGTCCTCCTTGGAAATCAAGACCCTGAGACAAAAACATCCACCCTGTTAATGGGCCCCTGAACTAGATACTGAGTCTGGCTGGCTCCAGAGGTGCTACTTTGGTGCTGACCCTGTGACCTGAAACACAAGCACAAACAAAAGACTCCCATGGAGACCGATTCACAAAAATAAACTTCAGTTTGGTAGCTTAAAATGCTAAAATGATGACCAATTAAGTAAATTAAAATGTTTGAAAAATCTTTAAAAAATCAGGAAAATAATTCAGAGATGATATAAAAATTAGAACCAAATATTAAACTGACTATTAAAAATTGAGATTAAAAAATGTAGCCATTCAGCTGTTTCTTAAAGAAATTAAATCATTTACATGTCATATGCTAAACACCACAGCATTGCTTTCTCTACATGCATATTTTGTCATCATGGCAGTTGCTGGCCCTCTAGAGGTTGACTCTAAAATGCATCTGTGAGTGTCACCTGAGGTAGTGATACACTTTTAGACAGCAGCGTAGTTGGGAAACAGTCCAAGTTACAGGCTCCCGAATGAGCTGAGGTCAACAGTGATCTTGTTTCCTGGCACATGGTATCTCTTAGTGATTAAAGCAGGAGTGCCGGGGTAGGTCTTTAGCACAGTTGCCCATTAAAACAACCCACAAAGATAGCTTTTACATTATTATTATTATTATATACATGAGAAGATGGTGTTTCACTTTGGATATTAGTTCAGGAAATGTCATTATAATGTAATTACTTGCTATGACATTAAGGCGAAGGGCTCATTATTTTTATAATTCAGACTAATAAGGTATTTATCGACCTTAAAAAACAAACAGTAAATACTATATCAGCAATATAATTTACTCATCTCTTCCTGAATAAATCTCAGAGCATCAGCCTCCTTGTGTTTCTCCAGCACAGACAAAATAAGAAGTTATTTTGGGCACAAATCTGACAGAAACATTTAATGAAAAAATAAGATAACATTACCACCCAAGCCCAATACCAGTGCTATTTTACACAATATTTCAGCTAATTTATGAGTTTTATGGCATTAGATTGTAACTGTTGGTCTTTTTTGCTGAAATGTCTCAAGCTGCTTCTTTAAAAGAAGAATTTTGATGGGAGGTTCTTTAGATTTCAAGCAGCAGGAAATTTGAGGCAGAAGATGTATTTAGAGAAATATTTTGTCAGGACTTTTTAACAGGAGAGCCCAGGTCCCACCCATACAGGGTATTTTCCCATGTTTTTATTCCAACAGTCTTTGTAAAAAATGAAACATGATACAAAGATTTTTGTGTCCGTATTCTAATGATTATTTTGTTTGTTTTGAACAACTGCAGCTCCCTTAAAGCTTAGTCATAGGTGCTCAGAAGCCTTTGTATCATATATCAGTTTTTTAGAAAAGCCTCCTTCCTCGGAAAAATACATTAGAGCTGAAATGTCAACCCTCCCTCAGACACACAGTATTACTTTCATTTTGTGTAATGGGGCTGGATAGATGTTGCTTCTTTGTAATTTCATTAATCAGTCAGAGCATATTTATAGACAGGGCTGGTCTGAGTTGACCTCTCATGCACTCATGCATAAATGGGAGTCCTGGACCAAAATGGATACCAGGTCCTTTCTGAGGTTCTAGATGATTTCGAATTCAAAATAGAGATGGCAGCCAGCTGACGCAGAACAACAAAATAATATCTCTCTGTATTTCTCTCTCTCCAGTATGTGGACCTTAACTCGTCCCGTAACCTCCTCATCCTCGGCTTCTCTACCTTCAGTGGCCTTGTTTTGCCTACGTGGTTTCACTCCAACCCCGGCATCATTGACACAGGTAATCCTGAGACACTTAACTTGTGCACACACACAAATAGTCCATGTTTCCTTTCTGAATAAGTCCCTTAAAAAGGGAGCATCCCTTGAGATTATTAAAAAATCAACACTTGCAATGACTTTTCCACCAAAATATGCCAATTTGTTTGTCTTTAGAGTCAGACGGGCGCATAAATGAATGACTTAGGACGAAGGAACATGTGAACGTAAAATATATGATCAATTAGAGCCTGTTTACACCTGGTATTACCATGCATCTTGGGTGATCCGATCACAGGTGGATAGCTTTGAGTCTGTCTGTTAACACCTGGCATTAGAATGCTTCTTAACATGCGTTTAGAGAGACCACTTGTGATCTCATCTCACTTTCCAAAGCTGCAGCACCTCAAATAGCTATTTCAGGCAATCCCATAGAACCCCATGTTGAAATGCTCAATTTTACAGCAGAAACAAACATGTGTACAGCCTAATACAAAACATGGTTTAGGTTTCTATAGCTGATTTCAACATTCATGACAACGGCATGGGGAGTGGATTATGAACGGGTGCCTGATCATTTGTATTTAATCAAAGCTTAAAGTTATGCATGTTAAGGCGGAGGCCGCTATGAGTGACAGGCTGTCTGTAAAGCATCACAACAGTCTGTGTGTCAGATCCACCCCTAGATCCTCCACAGCCTTACCCTCTCATCCCTATATGGTCACTTCTGGCTACAAAAAAACATAGATAGCAAGTAATAATAATAATAATAATAATAATAATAGATGGCTGTAATGCCAAACTCATTGCTTCAAAATGTGGGTTGGTCTAGTGTGAAAATTTTCAAACAGTTTGAAATGATACGAATTACTGGACTGGACCAATTCTGATTTTTACCAGTTGTCCCACATGACAGCCGCTCCTCAGTGGAACATAATGACAGCGTGTCCCAATAGAAAATGAACGTCCGGCTATTAGGCTACATAGCATTGATTAACATTGAAGCTCTGTCCACACCGAATCCTACAAATTCATTTCCATCACCATAAACATTTAAAAGATGGGTGAATAACCTATTTGCTATCTTCCCACATGTTTTAAATCAGAAAACACATATTTTACATTGTGGTATTAATTGGAGCTTGTTTTTAGCAATGGTGATTTACCTTAGCAGAAACTTGCAGCTTCCCAGCAATCTCCCTCCAGCCAGCTGACACAGTGTTTAGGATTTTGTAGGAGGTTTATAATAAGGAGGTTTCATATCAGTAATTCCTCATTTCAACTTTGTGAATCAGCCGGTCTTCTTCCTCTGCGGTGCTTTCAAAGCAAGTGACAGATATACTGATTTATTGATTGATTTGTTTATTTAAGTGTCACGCACTTAATTTTGCCCAGCCCACATGGGCTTAAAAGACACTGATGCAAGAATACAAAGATTGTCACATAGCCTAATCTAATACATCCACAAATTTCTATAAGGAGCGTTTCAAAATATACAAATAAATAAGCATTTCAAAAAGTATAAATCAATAATAGACAATTGTACTGTTATAGTGGATACAGTGTTTTCTGTTGTAGTAGCCATGCATTTACAGTGAATCTGGCCAAGGCATAAATCTCCTCTTTAGAGAACCAACTCCACATATCACACTCAGCCAACCAAAATAAGTCAGGGTTCTTCACCTGAACTTTTTCAAACAAATGCTTTCCCAGGTCACTATTCAAAGGTTAGTAGAGCAAAAATGAAATTCATCCTCAACAGCTTCAAGATTACACAAAACACACATACGCTGCTCTTCAGGGTTACCTTTATACCTACCGACTTCAATCGCCAGAGGCAAGGAACCAGATCTTAACTAAGCGCACAGGGACGTCTGTCCCCTCCTTAAGTTTAACGTTGAATAAGGTTCTGTGTAGTAATCTCCTTTAATTTGAACATAATTTCTGAGTTGTGGCTTACTCCAAATCTCATCCCTCCGGTGTTTCTTATGAAGGTGTAGTAATTTTTGTTTGACTGTATTTATTTTACACTGCAAATTATTAAATAAAATAAAACTCATAAAAAAAATAAAATAAAATGTAACTCATAAAAAGAAAGCATTGCAGAAACTTCTCTTGGCCAAGGACAATTATGTGCTCGATCCCACTTCGATCTTTCAATAAATGGAGCGTCCACCAAAAGTTCAGCTCACACACCTGCAGCCAGTTAGTACAGCTAATTTGTTGGCTTCAAATCCAAAATGTTGTCATATTGGTGTCGGTTTAGACTTTGTAATAGACCAGGGCGCTATCTCAGAAAGTAAGATTAGTGAAAACTCTGAGAACGTTGAGCCTGAAATGAGCGAGTTTTTGGTTTCACAAAGCCAGTGCAGCGTCACCCTGAGTCAGTTACTATGGCAACATGTTCTGTGAAACAAACACGCTCATTGGCAGGTTTACTTCATCTGAGCCTGAAAATGATCACCTGTCGTCCGAGGAGCAGGGAAAACTGACACGGCAGCTCCTTTTCTGAATCAAGTCATCGACGTTGAGGCACAAAGTAATTAAAGGCCGTTGTGTCAGGAGAGGGCGATCAATCCCATTTGAAGCACCAATCGTTCTCGCAGGAGTATCGACATGGAAGATACCGTGTCACTCCACAGTCTAATAAAGACATTTATTGAACATTCACATTTAGGCCATAATTTAACTGGCTTTGCAAAAGTGACACTTCTGAAATGTGCAAATAAAAGCCTTTATTCATCTTGGAAAACTACATGGACTGTTTTTAATTGAGAGCGTTAAACTCGTACATTTTAATTCAGTTTCAAACCCCGCACGGCCAATAACAGGCACAGTGTCTTATCCTCTCCACCGTCATCTCTTCACAGTGCTGCTTATGTCTTCATCACAAATTACACTTCGTACCTGTATTTGCTTATGTGAATGAAGCTACAATGAGAAGCGTTATTTCTTTATTTGACATTGACAACTTCTGAACCCTCTTGAGCTGACTGCAGACAGTAGATCTCTCTTTTAATCACACATTATAGGGGATGGAATTATGCCTTTGTGTAATGGCTTTGAGGAAATGTCTATACTAGTCATTATCTCTCTTTCTACCTAAAACTGAACGAATCGGCAAAATGATCAAACAAATGTGTGATTAGTGACTTGTAGGTGTTGTGATGGCATTTCAAGAGCTTGTAAAGAGGTCTACTCTTACTAAACTACTACAGATATACCAAAGATTCATAGTGTACTTAATATCAGCCACTTTTCAACTAGAAAGGCGTGTCTTGGTTCTTTTTCGGAAATAAGACACACATGTCACCGACTTACCATCATATTGCAAAAGTAATTAATGAATGAGTGGACTTCATTAACTTCATAGTATTTCAAACTGATGCATTAACACGTAGATATGTTCATGTTCCACATGCGGGGTTATTAAAATCTCTAATTTAGTTGGGGTAAAATAAGTACAACAACTCTGCCATATCTCCTCTCATCAACCCAAGAAGTAAATAAACACGACATGTTCCACTCCACCCCCTTCGCCTAAATTTGATCTCTTACAAACACCAGCTATCTTTGGCTCGGCAGTTAATTATACACAACTTGTATGACCCTAGTTGCTCCATTAGTAGATTTACAAACAAGATAATATATGAATCAATATGTCATATTGTGTATTATTAATACGGGCCCAACAATCATAATTTGTGTCCCCCACCCATACTTATATATTCACACTTGTTTCTCATGTTGTTTATCAGTGTGTCGCCTTTATTCTGTGCAAAACATTTGGTGAATTTATTGTATGAAGCTGAGAAAACTACTTTGGGACTCACTGTCCTGTTTGTTCATGAAAAAGCAAAGACAGAATCAGCAGACAATGCCAAAAACACATCTTAGATGTTAATCCTTATCAAAGGAACAAAGTGGTCCTCTGAGTTTGAGTTAAAGGCTGTGTGTTCCCACCTACAGATTACCCTTGAAAAGATGGCAGCGGTTCTGCCAGCCTAAGCTTCTAAAGCCAAGGTGTTCCCAAATCCCACAGGCCCAGATGGCAAACACTTGGTTACATTTAGTCTTTAGCCTAGATTTGATGGTGGTGAGCAGAGCCTTTTAAATTGTCTTATCTTATTCTGAACTGTGAATTTGTTTTGTTTGTTTTACCTCAAATAGGCAGCTAAGGGGAGAAATGTCAGTTGGTTTGTATTTCAGTTGGTCAGGCTGTCAGGTCAAACCACATAAGTCCAGTTGAGTGGTTAACTTAATGAAATAAACACTCTCTGCCCCCGTTGTAGCATACCTTTCACACTTTTTAAACTCTTGATCTTGATTCTTTAAACATCCACTCATGACTTTTTCCTTGGTATCTCTTGGGGTATTAGGTTGTCATATTCATTTAAAGTTAAATAATGTGGGTGTTGTCAGTCCCTGTGAGAGGGTGACTGGACGGGCAATTTAAATAGGCTTGTCTTGATTATACAGGACATTAGTTACCTTGGGAAATCTACAGTTATGGCACCAGGGGTTTGCAGATTGTTGGTGATTGTCAAAAAGGGTTAATGATTCTTGACAAAGAACACCACAGACACATTAACATTATTATGTATTTTATTATTATTATTGCTGCCATGCTTCTGCTATTCATCTGCAATTTGGTAAATGATAACAGACCCCCTGCAGCTGTCGTTATTTGCATGATAATAGGGATAAGATAGGGATTCTGTCTTACCTGTCAACACACCATGATCCTATAAATACCATACCTTATATGCAGGGCAAACATAGTATTTCACCCTAATTATTAACTAGTATTTCCCCTTAATGGCTGCAAGAGATTGCTGTTTTCATAATTCTCTATATCGCACTAAAATGAAAAACCGTAACAGCTAGAACATCATTCTTTTTGCACCAGAAAGCCAAGGCTTCTGTCTTTCATATAATCACTTCATTAACTAATGCTAGATTACCTGTAATTACAGTGAAATTTCCCTGCAGATGTATAATCTCATATATCTCTATCTAAAATAAAAAAACACAATAGCTAAAACCTAAATCATTTTCACTATAGGAAGCTGAGGTTTCTTTCCTCTGTTGCATCACGTTGAACGCAAGTAATGGCGTCATCACGCTACAGTACTTGCAGTGCAAAATTACTTGGTGGCGCCAGAAGAATAAATGATTAATGATTAATCTACCACCAATGCCTCTTCACTCTGCCTATACAAATGAGCATATCTCGATTCAATTCAGTTTTATTTATAAAGCCCTTTATCACAAAACACAGGTGGCCTCAGAGGGCTTTACAGCATACGACATCCCTCTGCCCTTAGACCCTCACATTGTCTAAGGAAAAACTCCCCAGAAAACCCCTGTAACAGGGGGAAAAAAAAAAATCTTGTACATAGTTCAAATAACTAATGGAGTGTAACGAAATATTCAGGTTATGTTTCTACATTTAAAAATTGTTTGGATGAATATGGGTTTTTTTTTGTAAAATATGATTAAAAAAAGAATTTTTTCTATATTTTTAATGACACAATTTCATTGTGGTTTATTGACTTATATAGCCTTTTAACTTAGGTTGGCCATATTTTAGGGATATGAAGCATGAAGACACTCCAAGAAACGACTTTACATTAAGCAAAAATACCAATGTAGGCAATGACAGACCATTTCTATTGCAGTGTTCAAAGGAATAATAATCATCGCTGTCCACACTAAATTTAGACATTTGCCTTCAGTTTCGCCAGTTGGTTGAAAGACATCATAGTAAAATAATAATGCAGAGTGTAGACAACAATAAGAGACATGGTTCCAGTGCGAATGATGGTTGGTTATTACAGTTACTGCATTTAGTATGACAGACTTTTGTTATGGTTCTTGGCTGCTGCAGCAGCTTTTCCCGAGGGCAGTTTTATGAACTCTTTAAAACAGGGATAAACGGGACCAGACATACATTTCAGGGCTTTTTGTGTAATGCTCATTTCATATAACATCCAAATGGTTTCTGTTCTTTGACAATATTTTGCTGGCAATGTTAAAGAATTTTGAAAGAGTAAATGCAGGAACTTGGGTGACTGAGGGCAAAATTCTCACACATCACCACCTGGGTTTAATTCAGGTTTAATCCAGGTTTAATCTGGGTTTACTGGCACCTCCAGGTCGGTTGTAAGGTCCAGTGTACACAAATGGCAGTGGCAGTGGATGAAAAGCTGGTGGATTACGTCTTTGTCACTTAATTAGTGTCACAACTGGTTGGTCAGGTAGAGGAAACCAGTAGGAAACTGGAATAACCAAACTATGGACGAAAAAAATGAGGAGAAAAAAGCATATTAGTGTATATTTTTTTTCTCCACTTTACATAACTTATAAAATATACGCACAAACATACGCAACAGGTAGAATCTAATTATACTTACATAGACATGAAACATCAAACAGTCAAAATGAGACCATGTGGAGCTGTTACAAACACAAGTCTGATCAATCAAAGACTTTAGGACCAATGAGAGATCAATCACAGGCTATTAGCTGATGATTCCCCACTTTTTAAGACACATTGATTGGCTGCAGAACATCTTTGAAGCCACTCCCAGTGAAGCGCCATCGACCGCTCCTTTCTGCAGACATAAGACCTTGATCCCATGAGTCATGTCATGCGAGTGTCTCTTAGGAAAGTGCTAATCCAGAGTTCAACACTGGGCATGAGGGCTTGTCTGGTTCTCTCAGGTCTAGGCTGCTTACCTCCCAATCCTCTTGGCTAACCCCCATGTCACTGGCTGTAATCTGCCCAGCTCAGATAAAGAACCCTTTCCCCTAGAGTTTTCCCCAGCTTCAACATTCAGCTGATAGCTCAGCACAAGAGGAGGCCTGTCAGCGCTCTTTGTAAACACACTGCTGCTCGTCCAGACGTCTTTAGATGTACAGGCTGTGGGATTTAAAACCAACTCAGCGGGTGCCTTGAACTTTTCACAGCTTCCTCTCTGGGCAACATAGGGATGTGTGTGTGTGTGTGTGTGTGTGTGTGTGTGCGTGCGTGCGTGCGTGCGTGCGTGCGTGCGTGCGTGCGTGCCTGCCTGCCTGCCTGCCTGCCTGCTTGCCCACCTGTGTGCCTGCCTGCGTGCCCACCTGCGTGCGTGCGTGTGTGTGTGCGTGTGTGTGTGCATGCCTGCCCGCGTGCCCACCTGCGTGCGTGCGTGCGTGCGTGCGTGTGTGTGTGCATGCCTGCCTGCGTGCATGCGTGTGTGTGTGCATTGGAATAGGTTCTTTGCAAAAGAGTATGTTTGTTCTAAGTGCAACTTTGTCAGTGCTGTTTGCAATTCTTAATAAAATTCTTATCACGTCATACAACTTCATCAGGCAGTTTACTCATGAGCCACACGTTACCACATGAATGATGCCATTGTGGTCTAGTGGTAACAGGAATTGCCCCTCAGCCACCAAGCAATCTGGACGTCTGTGTACTCGCAGGCCCGCTGTGTGGCCTTTGAGGGGAGCTCATTGTACCAGTTCTCATTGATGTTAGTCTTGTCTATTTAATATCAAAAAGTTTAACGCACACCAAGGGTTGTAGTGAGGTAATGATAACTGAAATAAGACTTGAAACTAGGAAAACAGAGTTGCCCACTTTGGTTTTATAGTCACCTGTTTTCATTACATCTCAGCCCTCAGGCCTTCTTTAAGATGAACATCGTTTTGATCTTGGAGAACACCTGACTACTTCTAAGTCTATTTGTCATTCACCTCATTTTAAAAGTGTCAAATGTACTATCATTAAGATAAACAAAGTCAGTTCAAGTGCAAGTTCATAGAGAAACATAAACTTACATAACCTTATTGGTACTCTGCCATGCAGATAGCTTTAATTTTACTTGGCCAGGTTTAATAGATTTGTCTCTGAGATATCTGCCACTGCCCAAATTCATGGAGGCAGGTACAGAATTGAAAGGTAACATTTAAAAAGTGAGATCCAGCGAAAACTGTTCACAATGAATTCTTCTTCGTTAAGTGGGTACCGTATATGATGAGTACGCAGTGCTACCACCCACCAACACCAATTTATGATAAATCATATTTCTGCTCGTATTGATTCTGTGACCACATATGGTTTGAAGTACTTTCAGAACAAATTACTGTACAGGGAAACCCATCTCAAATTATACTGCAAAACACAGAAAATGCCCTCATTATGAAACTCTCACAAGTTAAAGTGCCTCTGTCCACATAGCATTTTTTAGCAAATTTTTTTACTTGTTCCCTGTGAACAGAGAGCATATGTGGGGCTGCCTGGACAAAAAGTGCCACACCCGGCATCAGAGCCCTTTGGCTTTATTGTGTGGTTGCTGTTGCTCCTTCAACAACTGTCTATCCTGAACTTAATAATATGTCACTCAGAAATTATCCCAACAAAGACAGAAAAAACTATTTTTGGGAGCAGATAGACTGGACTCTGAATGTTACTGGTGAGTGTTGTGCTTTTATCACTGTATGCATTTGTAAGATTGTTGTTAAATGTGTAATTAACCCTAAATGAAGTCTTACGTTTGCTACCTAGCTAAAGTTAATTTCAAGATATTTTTGTCATGTAGTGCTACTAATTGTAAAAGATACCTGCACAAAGAAAGCGGGATCAGAGCTGGACTGGCCGTTAACCAGCCCTGTAGGATTTACTGTCAGGCCCCAGTTGCTTTTGGTTTTAGGGAGCTTGTATTTATTTCAGTTTTAATAGGCTGAACTTAAACTTGACCTCTGACCTCTGTCTTGAGGAGGTCAGAGCAAAGACCAGATTTATAGTTGTCTCATTTTTATTTCTAAAGCTACTTCTTGACTCTCTTCTGTTTGAAGGAATAAAAGAGCTGGACCAAGTGATTGTGGTGCTCTTCACCACACACATGTTCATTGGAGGATTCTTTGGGTTTATCCTGGACAACACCATTCCTGGTATTACAAAGTACTTGTGTAAATAATGAGAAATGATCAAATCAGCCATCACTGTCAGCAAACCATGTCTTTTTTTTTTCTTTTGTTTTTTCAGGCACTGACAAAGAGCGGGGTATCAAAAGCTGGCGGGACAAGGTACAACAGGGAAGCAAAACCTTGAGTGACCAGTCATGCTACGATATTCCTTTCTGCAACTTTGTTTTTAAACGACTCAGATGTTTTCAGTACCTGCCCTTTCTCCCTTCTTATCGGGCCACCGAACAGGGGACATCCAATTATTGAAGTGTTGACTCACAGGGTTGCAATGATGCTGGTCTATTAGTCCAGCAAGGCAAAACATTAGTTGAGGTTCTGCAAAATATCTAAACCTTATATTCTTTAGGACTCCAAGTTTAATATGTTTCACTAAATACATGGTAAGAAATAAAAATAGAATTAAACTTAATGTTGAATTTCTACAACAAGGTTGGGGTACTATGTCTAGTTGGAATTTAACCATATAAACTCTCTCCATGTTATTTCTAGCTTAATAAAACATTTGTAGCACCTGAAAAGTAGTCTGACATTTCACAAGAATTATCTGTCATCAGAGGAGCTTGCATAGACATTAGTTAGACACTCCTTTAATTTGTTGTTAAGATTTTGTAAAGCTTTTGCAACATGCACCAGAAACTTCACCTGTTTTTCACTCTTCTTTTTTGGACAATTTTGGACTAACACTAGAAAAACATTGATTTATTATCAATAAACTGATGCATTGTTCCAGTTTAGACTCAAAATTGTGTATTAAGTTGTAAAGATTGAGTTAATATTCAATTAATGTGTTATGATAAAGTGGCACTAGTGCCACTTTATCATAACACATTAATTGAATATTAACTCAATCTTTACAACTTAATACACAATTTTGAGTCTAAACTGGAACAATGCATCAGTTTATTGATAATAAATCAATGTTTTTCTAGTGTTAGTCCAAAATTGTCCAAAAAAGAAGAGTGAAAAACAGGTGAAGTTTCTGGTGCATGTTGCAAAAGCTTTACAAAATCTTAACAACAAATTAAAGGAGTGTCTAACTAATGTCTATGCAAGCTCCTCTGATGACAGATAATTCTTGTGAAATGTCAGACTACTTTTCAGGTGCTACAAATGTTTTATTAAGCTAGAAATAACATGGAGAGAGTTTATATGGTTAAATTCCAACTAGACATAGTACCCCAACCTTGTTGTAGAAATTCAACATTAAGTTTAATTCTATTTTTATTTCTTACCATGTATTTAGTGAAACATATTAAACTTGGAGTCCTAAAGAATATAAGGTTTAGATATTTTGCAGAACCTCAACTAATGTTTTGCCTTGCTGGACTAATAGACCAGCATCATTGCAACCCTGTGAGTCAACACTTCAATAATTGGATGTCCCCTGTTCGGTGGCCCGATAAGAAGGGAGAAAGGGCAGGTACTGAAAACATCTGAGTCGTTTAAAAACAAAGTTGCAGAAAGGAATATCGTAGCATGACTGGTCACTCAAGGTTTTGCTTCCCTGTTGTACCTTGTCCCGCCAGCTTTTGATACCCCGCTCTTTGTCAGTGCCTGAAAAAACAAAAGAAAAAAAAAAGACATGGTTTGCTGACAGTGATGGCTGATTTGATCATTTCTCATTATTTACACAAGTACTTTGTAATACCAGGAATGGTGTTGTCCAGGATAAACCCAAAGAATCCTCCAATGAACATGTGTGTGGTGAAGAGCACCACAATCACTTGGTCCAGCTCTTTTATTCCTTCAAACAGAAGAGAGTCAAGAAGTAGCTTTAGAAATAAAAATGAGACAACTATAAATCTGGTCTTTGCTCTGACCTCCTCAAGACAGAGGTCAGAGGTCAAGTTTAAGTTCAGCCTATTAAAACTGAAATAAATACAAGCTCCCTAAAACCAAAAGCAACTGGGGCCTGACAGTAAATCCTACAGGGCTGGTTAACGGCCAGTCCAGCTCTGATCCCGCTTTCTTTGTGCAGGTATCTTTTACAATTAGTAGCACTACATGACAAAAATATCTTGAAATTAACTTTAGCTAGGTAGCAAACGTAAGACTTCATTTAGGGTTAATTACACATTTAACAACAATCTTACAAATGCATACAGTGATAAAAGCACAACACTCACCAGTAACATTCAGAGTCCAGTCTATCTGCTCCCAAAAATAGTTTTTTCTGTCTTTGTTGGGATAATTTCTGAGTGACATATTATTAAGTTCAGGATAGACAGTTGTTGAAGGAGCAACAGCAACCACACAATAAAGCCAAAGGGCTCTGATGCCGGGTGTGGCACTTTTTGTCCAGGCAGCCCCACATATGCTCTCTGTTCACAGGGAACAAGTAAAAAAATTTGCTAAAAAATGCTATGTGGACAGAGGCACTTTAACTTGTGAGAGTTTCATAATGAGGGCATTTTCTGTGTTTTGCAGTATAATTTGAGATGGGTTTCCCTGTACAGTAATTTGTTCTGAAAGTACTTCAAACCATATGTGGTCACAGAATCAATACGAGCAGAAATATGATTTATCATAAATTGGTGTTGGTGGGTGGTAGCACTGCGTACTCATCATATACGGTACCCACTTAACGAAGAAGAATTCATTGTGAACAGTTTTCGCTGGATCTCACTTTTTAAATGTTACCTTTCAATTCTGTACCTGCCTCCATGAATTTGGGCAGTGGCAGATATCTCAGAGACAAATCTATTAAACCTGGCCAAGTAAAATTAAAGCTATCTGCATGGCAGAGTACCAATAAGGTTATGTAAGTTTATGTTTCTCTATGAACTTGCACTTGAACTGACTTTGTTTATCTTAATGATAGTACATTTGACACTTTTAAAATGAGGTGAATGACAAATAGACTTAGAAGTAGTCAGGTGTTCTCCAAGATCAAAACGATGTTCATCTTAAAGAAGGCCTGAGGGCTGAGATGTAATGAAAACAGGTGACTATAAAACCAAAGTGGGCAACTCTGTTTTCCTAGTTTCAAGTCTTATTTCAGTTATCATTACCTCACTACAACCCTTGGTGTGCGTTAAACTTTTTGATATTAAATAGACAAGACTAACATCAATGAGAACTGGTACAATGAGCTCCCCTCAAAGGCCACACAGCGGGCCTGCGAGTACACAGACGTCCAGATTGCTTGGTGGCTGAGGGGCAATTCCTGTTACCACTAGACCACAATGGCATCATTCATGTGGTAACGTGTGGCTCATGAGTAAACTGCCTGATGAAGTTGTATGACGTGATAAGAATTTTATTAAGAATTGCAAACAGCACTGACAAAGTTGCACTTAGAACAAACATACTCTTTTGCAAAGAACCTATTCCAATGCACACACACACGCATGCACGCAGGCAGGCATGCACACACACACGCACGCACGCACGCACGCACGCAGGTGGGCACGCGGGCAGGCATGCACACACACACGCACACACACACGCACGCACGCAGGTGGGCACGCAGGCAGGCACACAGGTGGGCAAGCAGGCAGGCAGGCAGGCAGGCAGGCACGCACGCACGCACGCACGCACGCACGCACGCACGCACGCACACACACACACACACACACACACACACACATCCCTATGTTGCCCAGAGAGGAAGCTGTGAAAAGTTCAAGGCACCCGCTGAGTTGGTTTTAAATCCCACAGCCTGTACATCTAAAGACGTCTGGACGAGCAGCAGTGTGTTTACAAAGAGCGCTGACAGGCCTCCTCTTGTGCTGAGCTATCAGCTGAATGTTGAAGCTGGGGAAAACTCTAGGGGAAAGGGTTCTTTATCTGAGCTGGGCAGATTACAGCCAGTGACATGGGGGTTAGCCAAGAGGATTGGGAGGTAAGCAGCCTAGACCTGAGAGAACCAGACAAGCCCTCATGCCCAGTGTTGAACTCTGGATTAGCACTTTCCTAAGAGACACTCGCATGACATGACTCATGGGATCAAGGTCTTATGTCTGCAGAAAGGAGCGGTCGATGGCGCTTCACTGGGAGTGGCTTCAAAGATGTTCTGCAGCCAATCAATGTGTCTTAAAAAGTGGGGAATCATCAGCTAATAGCCTGTGATTGATCTCTCATTGGTCCTAAAGTCTTTGATTGATCAGACTTGTGTTTGTAACAGCTCCACATGGTCTCATTTTGACTGTTTGATGTTTCATGTCTATGTAAGTATAATTAGATTCTACCTGTTGCGTATGTTTGTGCGTATATTTTATAAGTTATGTAAAGTGGAGAAAAAAAATATACACTAATATGCTTTTTTCTCCTCATTTTTTTCGTCCATAGTTTGGTTATTCCAGTTTCCTACTGGTTTCCTCTACCTGACCAACCAGTTGTGACACTAATTAAGTGACAAAGACGTAATCCACCAGCTTTTCATCCACTGCCACTGCCATTTGTGTACACTGGACCTTACAACCGACCTGGAGGTGCCAGTAAACCCAGATTAAACCTGGATTAAACCTGAATTAAACCCAGGTGGTGATGTGTGAGAATTTTGCCCTCAGTCACCCAAGTTCCTGCATTTACTCTTTCAAAATTCTTTAACATTGCCAGCAAAATATTGTCAAAGAACAGAAACCATTTGGATGTTATATGAAATGAGCATTACACAAAAAGCCCTGAAATGTATGTCTGGTCCCGTTTATCCCTGTTTTAAAGAGTTCATAAAACTGCCCTCGGGAAAAGCTGCTGCAGCAGCCAAGAACCATAACAAAAGTCTGTCATACTAAATGCAGTAACTGTAATAACCAACCATCATTCGCACTGGAACCATGTCTCTTATTGTTGTCTACACTCTGCATTATTATTTTACTATGATGTCTTTCAACCAACTGGCGAAACTGAAGGCAAATGTCTAAATTTAGTGTGGACAGCGATGATTATTATTCCTTTGAACACTGCAATAGAAATGGTCTGTCATTGCCTACATTGGTATTTTTGCTTAATGTAAAGTCGTTTCTTGGAGTGTCTTCATGCTTCATATCCCTAAAATATGGCCAACCTAAGTTAAAAGGCTATATAAGTCAATAAACCACAATGAAATTGTGTCATTAAAAATATAGAAAAAATTCTTTTTTTAATCATATTTTACAAAAAAAAACCCATATTCATCCAAACAATTTTTAAATGTAGAAACATAACCTGAATATTTCGTTACACTCCATTAGTTATTTGAACTATGTACAAGATTTTTTTTTTTCCCCCTGTTACAGGGGTTTTCTGGGGAGTTTTTCCTTAGACAATGTGAGGGTCTAAGGGCAGAGGGATGTCGTATGCTGTAAAGCCCTCTGAGGCCACCTGTGTTTTGTGATAAAGGGCTTTATAAATAAAACTGAATTGAATCGAGATATGCTCATTTGTATAGGCAGAGTGAAGAGGCATTGGTGGTAGATTAATCATTAATCATTTATTCTTCTGGCGCCACCAAGTAATTTTGCACTGCAAGTACTGTAGCGTGATGACGCCATTACTTGCGTTCAACGTGATGCAACAGAGGAAAGAAACCTCAGCTTCCTATAGTGAAAATGATTTAGGTTTTAGCTATTGTGTTTTTTTATTTTAGATAGAGATATATGAGATTATACATCTGCAGGGAAATTTCACTGTAATTACAGGTAATCTAGCATTAGTTAATGAAGTGATTATATGAAAGACAGAAGCCTTGGCTTTCTGGTGCAAAAAGAATGATGTTCTAGCTGTTACGGTTTTTCATTTTAGTGCGATATAGAGAATTATGAAAACAGCAATCTCTTGCAGCCATTAAGGGGAAATACTAGTTAATAATTAGGGTGAAATACTATGTTTGCCCTGCATATAAGGTATGGTATTTATAGGATCATGGTGTGTTGACAGGTAAGACAGAATCCCTATCTTATCCCTATTATCATGCAAATAACGACAGCTGCAGGGGGTCTGTTATCATTTACCAAATTGCAGATGAATAGCAGAAGCATGGCAGCAATAATAATAATAAAATACATAATAATGTTAATGTGTCTGTGGTGTTCTTTGTCAAGAATCATTAACCCTTTTTGACAATCACCAACAATCTGCAAACCCCTGGTGCCATAACTGTAGATTTCCCAAGGTAACTAATGTCCTGTATAATCAAGACAAGCCTATTTAAATTGCCCGTCCAGTCACCCTCTCACAGGGACTGACAACACCCACATTATTTAACTTTAAATGAATATGACAACCTAATACCCCAAGAGATACCAAGGAAAAAGTCATGAGTGGATGTTTAAAGAATCAAGATCAAGAGTTTAAAAAGTGTGAAAGGTATGCTACAACGGGGGCAGAGAGTGTTTATTTCATTAAGTTAACCACTCAACTGGACTTATGTGGTTTGACCTGACAGCCTGACCAACTGAAATACAAACCAACTGACATTTCTCCCCTTAGCTGCCTATTTGAGGTAAAACAAACAAAACAAATTCACAGTTCAGAATAAGATAAGACAATTTAAAAGGCTCTGCTCACCACCATCAAATCTAGGCTAAAGACTAAATGTAACCAAGTGTTTGCCATCTGGGCCTGTGGGATTTGGGAACACCTTGGCTTTAGAAGCTTAGGCTGGCAGAACCGCTGCCATCTTTTCAAGGGTAATCTGTAGGTGGGAACACACAGCCTTTAACTCAAACTCAGAGGACCACTTTGTTCCTTTGATAAGGATTAACATCTAAGATGTGTTTTTGGCATTGTCTGCTGATTCTGTCTTTGCTTTTTCATGAACAAACAGGACAGTGAGTCCCAAAGTAGTTTTCTCAGCTTCATACAATAAATTCACCAAATGTTTTGCACAGAATAAAGGCGACACACTGATAAACAACATGAGAAACAAGTGTGAATATATAAGTATGGGTGGGGGACACAAATTATGATTGTTGGGCCCGTATTAATAATACACAATATGACATATTGATTCATATATTATCTTGTTTGTAAATCTACTAATGGAGCAACTAGGGTCATACAAGTTGTGTATAATTAACTGCCGAGCCAAAGATAGCTGGTGTTTGTAAGAGATCAAATTTAGGCGAAGGGGGTGGAGTGGAACATGTCGTGTTTATTTACTTCTTGGGTTGATGAGAGGAGATATGGCAGAGTTGTTGTACTTATTTTACCCCAACTAAATTAGAGATTTTAATAACCCCGCATGTGGAACATGAACATATCTACGTGTTAATGCATCAGTTTGAAATACTATGAAGTTAATGAAGTCCACTCATTCATTAATTACTTTTGCAATATGATGGTAAGTCGGTGACATGTGTGTCTTATTTCCGAAAAAGAACCAAGACACGCCTTTCTAGTTGAAAAGTGGCTGATATTAAGTACACTATGAATCTTTGGTATATCTGTAGTAGTTTAGTAAGAGTAGACCTCTTTACAAGCTCTTGAAATGCCATCACAACACCTACAAGTCACTAATCACACATTTGTTTGATCATTTTGCCGATTCGTTCAGTTTTAGGTAGAAAGAGAGATAATGACTAGTATAGACATTTCCTCAAAGCCATTACACAAAGGCATAATTCCATCCCCTATAATGTGTGATTAAAAGAGAGATCTACTGTCTGCAGTCAGCTCAAGAGGGTTCAGAAGTTGTCAATGTCAAATAAAGAAATAACGCTTCTCATTGTAGCTTCATTCACATAAGCAAATACAGGTACGAAGTGTAATTTGTGATGAAGACATAAGCAGCACTGTGAAGAGATGACGGTGGAGAGGATAAGACACTGTGCCTGTTATTGGCCGTGCGGGGTTTGAAACTGAATTAAAATGTACGAGTTTAACGCTCTCAATTAAAAACAGTCCATGTAGTTTTCCAAGATGAATAAAGGCTTTTATTTGCACATTTCAGAAGTGTCACTTTTGCAAAGCCAGTTAAATTATGGCCTAAATGTGAATGTTCAATAAATGTCTTTATTAGACTGTGGAGTGACACGGTATCTTCCATGTCGATACTCCTGCGAGAACGATTGGTGCTTCAAATGGGATTGATCGCCCTCTCCTGACACAACGGCCTTTAATTACTTTGTGCCTCAACGTCGATGACTTGATTCAGAAAAGGAGCTGCCGTGTCAGTTTTCCCTGCTCCTCGGACGACAGGTGATCATTTTCAGGCTCAGATGAAGTAAACCTGCCAATGAGCGTGTTTGTTTCACAGAACATGTTGCCATAGTAACTGACTCAGGGTGACGCTGCACTGGCTTTGTGAAACCAAAAACTCGCTCATTTCAGGCTCAACGTTCTCAGAGTTTTCACTAATCTTACTTTCTGAGATAGCGCCCTGGTCTATTACAAAGTCTAAACCGACACCAATATGACAACATTTTGGATTTGAAGCCAACAAATTAGCTGTACTAACTGGCTGCAGGTGTGTGAGCTGAACTTTTGGTGGACGCTCCATTTATTGAAAGATCGAAGTGGGATCGAGCACATAATTGTCCTTGGCCAAGAGAAGTTTCTGCAATGCTTTCTTTTTATGAGTTACATTTTATTTTATTTTTTTTATGAGTTTTATTTTATTTAATAATTTGCAGTGTAAAATAAATACAGTCAAACAAAAATTACTACACCTTCATAAGAAACACCGGAGGGATGAGATTTGGAGTAAGCCACAACTCAGAAATTATGTTCAAATTAAAGGAGATTACTACACAGAACCTTATTCAACGTTAAACTTAAGGAGGGGACAGACGTCCCTGTGCGCTTAGTTAAGATCTGGTTCCTTGCCTCTGGCGATTGAAGTCGGTAGGTATAAAGGTAACCCTGAAGAGCAGCGTATGTGTGTTTTGTGTAATCTTGAAGCTGTTGAGGATGAATTTCATTTTTGCTCTACTAACCTTTGAATAGTGACCTGGGAAAGCATTTGTTTGAAAAAGTTCAGGTGAAGAACCCTGACTTATTTTGGTTGGCTGAGTGTGATATGTGGAGTTGGTTCTCTAAAGAGGAGATTTATGCCTTGGCCAGATTCACTGTAAATGCATGGCTACTACAACAGAAAACACTGTATCCACTATAACAGTACAATTGTCTATTATTGATTTATACTTTTTGAAATGCTTATTTATTTGTATATTTTGAAACGCTCCTTATAGAAATTTGTGGATGTATTAGATTAGGCTATGTGACAATCTTTGTATTCTTGCATCAGTGTCTTTTAAGCCCATGTGGGCTGGGCAAAATTAAGTGCGTGACACTTAAATAAACAAATCAATCAATAAATCAGTATATCTGTCACTTGCTTTGAAAGCACCGCAGAGGAAGAAGACCGGCTGATTCACAAAGTTGAAATGAGGAATTACTGATATGAAACCTCCTTATTATAAACCTCCTACAAAATCCTAAACACTGTGTCAGCTGGCTGGAGGGAGATTGCTGGGAAGCTGCAAGTTTCTGCTAAGGTAAATCACCATTGCTAAAAACAAGCTCCAATTAATACCACAATGTAAAATATGTGTTTTCTGATTTAAAACATGTGGGAAGATAGCAAATAGGTTATTCACCCATCTTTTAAATGTTTATGGTGATGGAAATGAATTTGTAGGATTCGGTGTGGACAGAGCTTCAATGTTAATCAATGCTATGTAGCCTAATAGCCGGACGTTCATTTTCTATTGGGACACGCTGTCATTATGTTCCACTGAGGAGCGGCTGTCATGTGGGACAACTGGTAAAAATCAGAATTGGTCCAGTCCAGTAATTCGTATCATTTCAAACTGTTTGAAAATTTTCACACTAGACCAACCCACATTTTGAAGCAATGAGTTTGGCATTACAGCCATCTATTATTATTATTATTATTATTATTATTACTTGCTATCTATGTTTTTTTGTAGCCAGAAGTGACCATATAGGGATGAGAGGGTAAGGCTGTGGAGGATCTAGGGGTGGATCTGACACACAGACTGTTGTGATGCTTTACAGACAGCCTGTCACTCATAGCGGCCTCCGCCTTAACATGCATAACTTTAAGCTTTGATTAAATACAAATGATCAGGCACCCGTTCATAATCCACTCCCCATGCCGTTGTCATGAATGTTGAAATCAGCTATAGAAACCTAAACCATGTTTTGTATTAGGCTGTACACATGTTTGTTTCTGCTGTAAAATTGAGCATTTCAACATGGGGTTCTATGGGATTGCCTGAAATAGCTATTTGAGGTGCTGCAGCTTTGGAAAGTGAGATGAGATCACAAGTGGTCTCTCTAAACGCATGTTAAGAAGCATTCTAATGCCAGGTGTTAACAGACAGACTCAAAGCTATCCACCTGTGATCGGATCACCCAAGATGCATGGTAATACCAGGTGTAAACAGGCTCTAATTGATCATATATTTTACGTTCACATGTTCCTTCGTCCTAAGTCATTCATTTATGCGCCCGTCTGACTCTAAAGACAAACAAATTGGCATATTTTGGTGGAAAAGTCATTGCAAGTGTTGATTTTTTAATAATCTCAAGGGATGCTCCCTTTTTAAGGGACTTATTCAGAAAGGAAACATGGACTATTTGTGTGTGTGCACAAGTTAAGTGTCTCAGGATTACCTGTGTCAATGATGCCGGGGTTGGAGTGAAACCACGTAGGCAAAACAAGGCCACTGAAGGTAGAGAAGCCGAGGATGAGGAGGTTACGGGACGAGTTAAGGTCCACATACTGGAGAGAGAGAAATACAGAGAGATATTATTTTGTTGTTCTGCGTCAGCTGGCTGCCATCTCTATTTTGAATTCGAAATCATCTAGAACCTCAGAAAGGACCTGGTATCCATTTTGGTCCAGGACTCCCATTTATGCATGAGTGCATGAGAGGTCAACTCAGACCAGCCCTGTCTATAAATATGCTCTGACTGATTAATGAAATTACAAAGAAGCAACATCTATCCAGCCCCATTACACAAAATGAAAGTAATACTGTGTGTCTGAGGGAGGGTTGACATTTCAGCTCTAATGTATTTTTCCGAGGAAGGAGGCTTTTCTAAAAAACTGATATATGATACAAAGGCTTCTGAGCACCTATGACTAAGCTTTAAGGGAGCTGCAGTTGTTCAAAACAAACAAAATAATCATTAGAATACGGACACAAAAATCTTTGTATCATGTTTCATTTTTTACAAAGACTGTTGGAATAAAAACATGGGAAAATACCCTGTATGGGTGGGACCTGGGCTCTCCTGTTAAAAAGTCCTGACAAAATATTTCTCTAAATACATCTTCTGCCTCAAATTTCCTGCTGCTTGAAATCTAAAGAACCTCCCATCAAAATTCTTCTTTTAAAGAAGCAGCTTGAGACATTTCAGCAAAAAAGACCAACAGTTACAATCTAATGCCATAAAACTCATAAATTAGCTGAAATATTGTGTAAAATAGCACTGGTATTGGGCTTGGGTGGTAATGTTATCTTATTTTTTCATTAAATGTTTCTGTCAGATTTGTGCCCAAAATAACTTCTTATTTTGTCTGTGCTGGAGAAACACAAGGAGGCTGATGCTCTGAGATTTATTCAGGAAGAGATGAGTAAATTATATTGCTGATATAGTATTTACTGTTTGTTTTTTAAGGTCGATAAATACCTTATTAGTCTGAATTATAAAAATAATGAGCCCTTCGCCTTAATGTCATAGCAAGTAATTACATTATAATGACATTTCCTGAACTAATATCCAAAGTGAAACACCATCTTCTCATGTATATAATAATAATAATAATGTAAAAGCTATCTTTGTGGGTTGTTTTAATGGGCAACTGTGCTAAAGACCTACCCCGGCACTCCTGCTTTAATCACTAAGAGATACCATGTGCCAGGAAACAAGATCACTGTTGACCTCAGCTCATTCGGGAGCCTGTAACTTGGACTGTTTCCCAACTACGCTGCTGTCTAAAAGTGTATCACTACCTCAGGTGACACTCACAGATGCATTTTAGAGTCAACCTCTAGAGGGCCAGCAACTGCCATGATGACAAAATATGCATGTAGAGAAAGCAATGCTGTGGTGTTTAGCATATGACATGTAAATGATTTAATTTCTTTAAGAAACAGCTGAATGGCTACATTTTTTAATCTCAATTTTTAATAGTCAGTTTAATATTTGGTTCTAATTTTTATATCATCTCTGAATTATTTTCCTGATTTTTTAAAGATTTTTCAAACATTTTAATTTACTTAATTGGTCATCATTTTAGCATTTTAAGCTACCAAACTGAAGTTTATTTTTGTGAATCGGTCTCCATGGGAGTCTTTTGTTTGTGCTTGTGTTTCAGGTCACAGGGTCAGCACCAAAGTAGCACCTCTGGAGCCAGCCAGACTCAGTATCTAGTTCAGGGGCCCATTAACAGGGTGGATGTTTTTGTCTCAGGGTCTTGATTTCCAAGGAGGACGTTTTTACAATGTCCTTAATGATACTGATAAAAGTGTCTTCCAAATATACTGTATGTTACAATATTAACATATGTTTACCTGGAGGTTGGATATCCCCACTGCTGCAATCATTCCAAACATAACGAGGAACATGCCTCCAATGACAGGGTCTGGAATGGTGATAAAAACCGCCCCGAATTTCCCAAAGATCCCCAGGACCATCATAAGAATGCCGGTTGTTTGGAGCACCAATCTGCTGCCAACCTGGTGTAAAATGAGCACAGGAACTTGTTATCCCATGAATACAGAATGGGTTAATTCATCATTCTCACAATGCCAGCTTTATTTCGCATGGGGAAAAACCCTCTGAAAGCACAAAGACATCATAACCAGGAAACTATCAATCTCATCTGTAATGGTTTTGAGTTGTATGTAGGTGTGACACAACAGAGAAAGTGGTGTCACAAAAAGAATGCTCGGGTCAAGCATGTCGTAAAATATTTAAGCTTAAGGAAAGAATCTTATCTGTGCCACTCAGGGACAAGCTTTTACTTTAATACCTAAAACTGACAAGTTGACAGAGTGCTATATACATCTTACATACTGTTCAAATCACAAACTCAAAAAAACTAAATACATGCCAAATATCTTACCTCAACATGAACGCTGCCAGTGTTTGCAAGACATATCAAGTGTTAGAGTCCTAAAATGCATGAGGAGACTATTACGAGGTGTACCTTGGTAATGCCAAGCGCAGCGATGTTCTGGCTGTAGGAGGTGGTGCCATTTCCAGTTCCCCACAGTCCAGCCAGGATGCAGCCAATGCCCTCCACTGCGATACCTCGGTTTATGGCGTGAGTTGGTGGAGGAGGTGCGCCGGACAAGCGAGCACAAGCATAGTAGTCACCAATTGATTCCATGGTAGATGCTAAGACGCCTGCCATCATACCCAACACTGAGGACACACTCACTGTGGGTACACCCCATTGACCTGTGTGTAATGAGGTGGCATACTTTAGTTTCCATACATTTAGTTACAGACACAGAACTTAGAGACTAGATATCTGCCAAAATCCTTCAACATCCTAAATATTTAGATTTCTTCCAGCTCTGGATGACACATTAAGTGAATGTTCAATATTTAGTTTGGACTGAGGAAAAGGCTAGCAGACTGTTATCTAAGAGGCCAAGAGGGTTCACATGTCAAAATACAAAACAACTCTCCTTAACCATTGAGGGGTTTCTCGCCAAGCAGCAGTATAAAACATCTGCCAGACCAAAGGTTTACACGATGTATGCCATTGTTATTTGATCTGCTGCATAAACATGTAGAGCCAAATACCATGCTACAATTTTATTTCCTAACATTTTTTTATTGAAGTCGTCCAAACAAAAACCTTTCTGGATTATAGAACTCCTCACACAAATAACTCAACAAGTGAATGTGGGATGCCAGTTTTGTGATCCTGTTGTAATTCTACAAGGCTGTGCTCTTTTGCTTTACAACTACACTGAACAAAAATTTAAATGCAACATAGCTTTTAGGCCTCTGGTGGAGAGGAGGCCTGAAACAATGGGGCCTGTGAGTTGCAATATGACATGAATGCTTCATCTAGCATTAACCAGCAGGATCACAATATATTTTTAAGATAACTGTTTTGAAATGGAAACCTGTCGCCTCAACCAAGTATAAAACTTAAATTTATTAGATTTAAATAGGTACATTTGATTGAGCAAAAAAAGGTGGATGGAAATGTAACGATGGTTTACTTCTTTACACCAGTTTTAATAACAATAGTTAAAAACTTTGCATGCTCTCTGTTGGACCAGTGGGGCTACCGTCTCCCAAAAAGCATGTTGAAAAACTTTGTGATGTTCGAAGCCAAATACTGGATGTAGTTTTGGGACACTTGTAAAGTCTGTCACACTTACAAAACAGGCTCCTTTTAGACCCATATCATACAGGTTCTTTCATCAAAACATCCTCAGGTCTTAATCTCCAAAGGAAACTGCTATCCGAGTGTAATTACAGTCTTAGATGCTCAAATGTAAACCTTGTCTCTACCATGTCTATGTAGGAACATAATAATCCCAATAATATATCTGTGATGTGTATTGTGTACTACTGATATGTTGATGGGTTTATTCAGTGTTATTTCCATGCATGTCACCACATGAACAATGATCTTTTGGAACAAATCCTGATTCTAACAAAGTATATTTAACACCAACATTACTAAACACAGGATCGGTATGTTCTTTAAGGCAGGCATCAACAGGTGGAGGTGTCAAACCAGAGAGCAATGAAAATTACCTGTTAAAGCACATATGTCAGCACACTGGGTTGATGATGCAGATACTCTGATTTTTGTGATTAATGGCTTAATCCAGCACCTTTCAAAGGCTTACAAAAACACACCCTCAAACCTCTTGCACACACGCCTCAAAATAGAGTACATGGGTTCATATAAAAATTAGCAGATTAAAATTTGTCTCTGTGATGGAGACCCATCTGCTTTGCCTAATGCCAGATGGCAGCACATTTAACCTTAACATAAGCTTATTTAACAGACACCTTAAAGACAATCATGATCATTCTTCAAAGCAAATTGACTTGATTTTTTTCAAAAACATGGAAGGAAGGTGATGATCAACGAATGATGAAAATAACCAAAATTAGCAAGAAACAAAGGAAGAAAAAAAGACTGGAAAAGTGCTTAAAAACTATAATAAATCTGTGAAATAATTTTATAGATTAGAATATATGCCGTTAACATAATCAACTTGCAATTAATTTACATGTATTTAAACACTTGAAAATCCACTCATTACCTAAAGTGTATGTCATCCAAGAGAGACAATAAAAACAGATGCAGTGGTCAAAATTGTCATATTGAAATTAAAGGTATGTTGATGGACTCACTTCATCATGTCATGTATTGAGTAACATTACAAGTAAGAAGTCAGCCCAGTGATATAAATTCATTTTCTCAGTTTACTGCTGATGCTAGAGGCTGCAAAACATCCAGTTGTAGTTTACTAATGCATGAAAATCTTGTCACGATATGAACAGAGGTTAAACCAGCCACAGCTCAGCCCTGAGCACAGTGTTAATTCTCTACAGATCATTCAACAGACTACAGCATTTCTAGTTCCACCGTTTCTCTGTGTGCTAGCTAGCCAAGCAGAGTGGTGACCAAAAATGGGAATGGTTTCAAAGATACTAAAGGTACCATCCACGACTTTTCACAGTGGAAAAAAAAGTGTACAGAACTGAACTGAACCGAACAATCCTGCTAATGGAAACACCCCATTATTTCCACCTTCTCTTCATAATGATGGCAGCATCCGTTCTGACATTTTACCATGTAATAGTTAATAATGATAAAATAAATGTGTGTCATACAGTCACAGCTGTTTCTTGAACAAACTGATGAGGTGATCCTCTTTGTCCTCCATCTAAAACTGCAATTTTGACAGAGTTGGCTGGTTATTTACCTAACTTGCTAATTCCCCCATGCTACCATGTCACACTGGTTACAGAAAATGAGCAATACAGTACAGACTTGTCAGAGTGTCAGCACATATTTAATTCAAAAGAACAATGGCCAATGAGGATACAGCAACACTGACATCATAACTCATACCAATATTGCAACTTCATCCCTCACTTACTCAGTCACGAACAGACAGACTTGTGTCTTTTGCTTTTTTGTTTGTTGGTTTTGTCCCATTTTATCGATATTACAGTCTTCATCTACCCCATGTATGTACTGTCTGTCACTAACTTGATTTTATTTGTACTGTCCTTTGCGCTTGTTAAAAAAATAAATAAATTGAAAAAATCATGTGCAATCCTGTGAATGTTGCATATTTCACAGAAAAAAAACCAACTTTGCCTCCGCCCTGTGATTCAGCTCCGCCCCAAAATGTATTGGGTTCTTCCTATGCCCATGCTACACCCTTCAACTAAGTTTTATGAAAATTAGCTCTGTAGTCCTTCAGTCAATGTAATGACAAAGGCAAACACCCAAAACAAGCATATGCATTCAATATTTGGCAGAGCAAAGAATATGAAGTGAGGTGCAGTACATAGATCACTGTTATTAGATGAAAACTATGAACAGCTTAAATGATGAATTATTTATTATAGCAGCACATGTTCCTAGAAACTCCAGAACACATGCTATACATGGAAATCTTGCAATCTTGAGTTTTTGCCAGCTTAACTTTCAGTTATAGCCTTCAGGCTGTCAGGAGGCTCGTTGTCCCAGTGTGGTTATGAAAATATGTCATTTAACAGATCTTTTAACAGCAATTATACTATTATGCTATATATTTAAGCAATTAACGCAAACAGCAATAACTGTCTCCAAAAAGATTCAGCGACACTTTATTGAAAATATGAATGAGCAGTTCCTTAAGTCTTCAGCAAAACTGTTGAAAGTCCTCTGTTTGCATTTGGTTTGGATGTTTGACAAAAATGAAATGAAAGAGAAGTTGGCAGTGAAGTTGAATATATTGTGGGAACCAGAGTACTAAGCAGTTCGCATGATTTTTGACAATTAGGACACTTTGATTTATTTTATTATAGCAATAACCGACAGATTATTGTTTTTTTTTTTTTTTTTTGGTTAATTAATTAACACTTATAGTATGAGTGTTCGAAGGTGGAGTTGAGAGAGAGAGAGAGTCCATGACCATAATTGTACAAAATTACACAAAACAATCAATTACACTTTAATAGTGAGAAGGTAACCAGATGGCATTTGGGAAGACAAAGCGAGAAGGGGAATAAAATAGAAATGATTCAAGAGGAGCTGCATTATTTACACAATATTATAATATGTGTATTATCACTATAATAATCATTTTTCATTTTTAATGCACCCCCCTCTCTAAATTTGGATGTTTTTGCTGGTCCATAAGCAAATCACGGCCGAAACTCGTCAAGAGTTATTTTCATCAACTAATGATTTATCCACGCTGTGATGGCGTGGATAAATCATTAGTTAATCTGGTCAGAGCTGACCAAAACAATGCATGAGAGGAGAAGTTGCTTTAGAGTGAGTGGAAGTAAACTTTTAGGCACAGTGAACGATTATGTTTCAGTCTCACTGTGCCTGCTGTTCTGATGCTCCATCTGTGACCAGAGTACACTCTGCGCCATGTGACTGTGGTGCTATTCTCAGTCAAACAGTACACACAGTATATTCCAACAGTACTCCGCATGAATGGCCCAGTTCTAAACAAAAAGAAAATTGATTCGTGGTGGAGGATGTTTTGATCATGGCAGCCCGCCAAAAATGAATGTGTGGGAAACCGTGAGGTTTTTGTCAATACCAGTGGAGCTGGGAGATCAATGAGAACAACCTCAATAGGGGATAGCAATAAAATGTATGTAATGTATTTGTATTGATAATGATAATTCAAACACAGGCTGAACAAGCAGAACATAACCTTGCAGAAATGTGGCATCTTTGGTCATTCTGAAGGCAATATCTTGCTGCCTCTTCTTAATACACTACCAGTTTGTTTTACACAGCTACGGAGATCAGTACTAAAGTGCTAAAGTGAACTCATCGTATTCTCCACAGCTAAGGAAATTGTTGATTAAAAAAGCTAACACCAAGTATACGGAAGTCAAAACATCGAAGCACAGGTTATGAAGGTCTGCAAATCAGTTGGTGACAGCCAAGACGGGAAACATATAATTGATGTCTAGTTGGTGTCTAAAAATGTGGGACGAAATAGCGAATTAGAAACAGATACTGTCGGACATTTTCCAGAAATTCTCATCTCAGTTTTCACTGAAGTAAAAGGGGATTTTATTGGTCCTCTCTTCTTTTGGAGGCTCAATGAGTCCATATAGTGATGTGTCAGTCGGAGTAAGGATTTTTTTTAGAATATTCTAAACCTCCTCTCCATTCTAACACACTTTGCCTTTGATCTTCTCCACTCAAGATCCCAACAATCCTTCCCATAGAAACCCACTGTAAAATCTGTCGCAGGTGTTTGCGAATTTTGCGAAAATGGCTTAGGGAATTGCTGATAGAAGTCATAGTATACTATTACTGATAATCAGGCACATTTTGTCTATGTGGTGGCAATGCTGCAGGAGAAGTAGCACAGCCAAAATTCATATGGAAGAAGGAGGAGGATAATAAGAATAAGAATAAGAATAAGAATAAGAATAATAATAAGAATAAGAAGAAGAAGAAGAAGAAGAGGAATAAGAAGAAGAAGAAGAAGAAGAAGAAGAAGAGGAAACATGACAAATAATTAGTCTGGCTAATTAGGTTTCCAGGATGTTAGAGCATGATATATATGCACTTACCTGGGTAAGGCACATGGAACCAAGGAGAGTTAGCCACAGCGTCCAGGCTGATGTCGGTCCTGGCTGAGAAACCGTACTCATCAGACTTTGAAGGGAAGACCTCAAAGATGGTCAGTAAGAAGCAGACGAGCCAGGCACCACACATCCCGAACAAAGCCTAGAATTTTTTTTATCAGATACAGGACGTCTAAGTATATTTAAACTGAAATTTAAACAACAAAAACCAATCATTTCTGACACTCTTTTAAGCATCTGCTGAAAGTCTGGTGATGCAGTAAAGTACTAAAAACCTTGAAGCTAGTGACTTTTTATATTCACCTACATGCACAGAGCCAACATTACATGCCAGTTACCTCTTTTTTCATTACAAGCCAATCACAGGTCCAATCTGTCTTTAAACCAATAAATTTGTCCATCCCTAACTGCAACCATGGCTGTTGGATAAGGATCTACTGAAGCATAAGTTTTTGCAAAGAAACGCCTGATTTGCATCAATAAAATATTTTAAATATATGTTTCTACAAACTCGTCTGATAATGGATTCTGAGCACAATCTAATTTATTAATGGATTTCATTACTGCACCATTTATCACTTGCATTCAATTTGAGCGTGCATGCATTTTCATACATGCCTTGGGCTCTGGTGTGCACCTCTGATTGGATTTGTGCAGGGATTTTGCGTGGAGCAAAGAGTTGTGCACAAGAATGCTTTTATCATATGCATGGCATATGAGGAGAGTCAAACATTAGCTCAAGGGAAGAAAAAAACATGCCAGAAAAATATGTTTATATTTCCTTCATTTCTGCTTTGATGCTATTTTGACATCTTCACCTATACTGTGTCCAAGAGAAAGAATGGATTAAAATCTAAAAGAGTCATTATTTAAAGTACAAATTACACAACAATTTGCCAGAGTATGTCATGCATTATATGATCACTTATTAATGAATAGAGCTTGCCAAGAGACTGTGTATAATATTGGGTGTTGGCTACCCTTTTACAGTAGGTGAGCTCTTTCTGTGCTGCTGTTAAATCCAAAAGTAACCTCGTTTACGGTAAGATCAAAAAACCTTCATTTCTTAGGTACGATTTTGGGGCTTACACAAGATGTGACATTCTGCCAAAATGATAAGAGCAGTCATATATAATGCATTCCACAGATTAAACCCTGAAGCCAAAATGAGTCACACACTTTTCACTAGAAGAGGCTCGCATTCAATGTTTAAGTTGTTGTCTTTTTTCTTTTAAACCTTTATTCATTGAGTCTGCATTACATTAGCATGTATGTTCTCGACCTCATACCTTGGAGCTTCAAAGCATGGCCCAAAAACCTCCAGGCTCCTGCAACCACTTAATTACAGAGATGCAATCTCATCAGGTGTGAAAAAAGGGGACAAAACCCATTTTACCCAGAAACCGTGCAAAAAGGCTACCATCACATCCCTTCATTATGCCAACTTTGCTATTTACACAGAACCAAACAATGGTGGCATCATGCCATCATTTGTTTGACGATATGTTATGTGCGTAACCACACATAACATTCAGGGATTTAAAAAGCAGCTAGCAGCAGTTAGCAGCTAACTCAAAGACGACAAATAGCTGCTGTAAATGTCCACAAGTTGGGAAAATAGTGAGATTTGGGAACTCCTCACCCTCTGAGCCGATGATGTGAACAGCAACTATATAACAGAGAATGTTAATGATTGTTATTGCCATGTTATGCCAATGTTATTGTTAAGAAAGCATTGCTGATGCATGTGTTACATGTCACACAAGAGGCTGTTGCTGTTGTGTGATACGTCACTCCTCTTTTGGTTCCAATATGCCAGCATGCTATTTAAATCGTACACTGAAGTGACATGATGTTACCAGTGTCTGGTTTTGTGTAAAAATGAAAAGTAAGCACTTAGTAAGTACGTAGTAGCAGCTCTATGGTGCAGTCTCTGTTTAAAAATCAAGTTAGTGTGCCAGTGTTCCAGAAGCAAAAGAGGTGTGATGGCCGTGACATGTAACAACATTATCTGTCTCTTGTGTGACAAACACCAAATGCATCAAAAGGGCTTTCTATACAATATCAATTGCATAATATGGCAAAAACAAGCTGCGTTTCTTTGAGAAGAAGAAGAAGCATTGTCAGCTGTCTTTTCTGTAATGGAATTAACATCATATGTATTATGCATACTCTTATCATGATGACCCACCAGCAGATGGAGACATAAAATATATGTAACATTCATTCATTATGCAAAATAAGAAAAATACTTCAACCTGGGGTTAATGTTTTGTACATGTTCACTTTATTGATTTAACTATTTTTATTAACAAAGTCAATAATCTGCTGATACCGATGACGTGCCGTTATTATTGTGCATCCCTAGTCCTTAGATTAACACAGTTAATGAAAATTTTGAATTTAGTTTTGTATACTGGATTGGCAGACTTTTGGCTTGATACTGGGTGATCATTAAGATGTATAGTTTTTAAGCACTGCACTGATATTATGGGCCATAGGTGCTTGAAATAGAATGTTGTTGTTTTTTCCCATGACAGAAGACAAGCAGAACATGATAAAGGAAACTCACAGAGAAGAGCTTGAAGAGGGGGTACTGGAAAATCTTCCACTTCTTATCCTTGTAAGCAATCATTGGAACATTGACTTTGCTGAGGTACTGAGAAAACAGGAGGATCAGACAGACTGTGCTGTGGGAAAGCAGAAGACAAGAAAAAATGTGTCACTCACAGCTGCTTCCACCAAGGCTTGGCCCTTGTTCAAAGCTATTAGTTTAATTTTGCTTAAGCATGACATGCCTCCAAACAACACAGAAAGGGGCAAGTCAAAGCAAGTGAAAACATGTCATTCTACTCAACAGGCATGCCTTTATGATACATGTCATCATGTAAAAGCTTACTGCACAGTAACAGTGCAAGTGTGGCTGATGGGGTCATGTGAACATTGTAAATTTCTTAATTCGGCGTGTGATCCACCTCATGCGGTGCATGAAATACTGTTCTGCACCAATGCAAGCATGGTGCATGTTATTTCAGTGGGAAAGTCTGCAGCCTGGTCAACACTAAAATGTATCCCAGAAATAGTTACTTGAAATGATAGTTGTTCTATTTTAAAGTTAAGAATAAGTTCCTCTCTGCATCTCTAAGCTCCACTTTGTTCCACAGAATGAGCAAGTCACTCAAATCTTATTAAACATTTACACTGTAGCTGAAACATTTATTCTGATTAAATTTATGACTGCAGCAGGAGCGGTCTAAACATCAGTCTAAACATTCAGATTAAAATACAGACTGAAAAATATGTGCCTGTAAAAAAAAATCAGAATTTTAAATTGATCAGAACAGGACAAGTAGGCCAACAAGTATACAAATGCAAGAGATGTGACATTGTGAGAGGAGCATGTGATGTGATCATTAGGCTTATTTTTCTTTCATGACTTCCTCAGCTGTGAAAATCTAGAGCTTCTAGTCCTTCTGGTGCAGATTTCGGTGCCTCAGTTTATTTCAGACTGTGTGCATTGCAAATGTACAATCAAAAGAGAAAGAGAGTGCGTGTATGTCAGTGAGGCTGCAGCCACTGCAGCAGAGAGTATGAAGTGAAACATAGCAGTGCGAGGTGTGTGAGAACAGTGAGTGTGAACAGTTTGGACTATTTGTCAGTGAATAAATGCTACAGCTACTCAAGACTCAAGCAAACCTCCCCTGTTTTGCTTGCTTTCTGCTGATTAAAGTGAAGGAGGTTAGCCCCAAACTTAGCAAGCCAAGTTAGCATTACAATGTCAAAAAAAAAAAAAAAAACAGGCAAATGCTTTGATCATCCCTGAGTCTGATGTTTGAGATTGGATTGGGACATCCCTCGGTACATGTATTCACCTCAAACCATTCGGTACAGGATGCTGGTTCAGTATGCCGCATACGTTTGGTACACCCTGTGATCCAAGCATTCAAAAAAATCTATTTATGTCTACTACAGGAACCCACAGAACTGTAATTCCGTGAGTAAAGTGTGAGTTTTAGCAGCGAAGTAGCTGTTGATCATCTGTTGCATGCTGGTCAGCTTAGCTGTCAAGCTCAACTGAAAACGTTTTTGTGTTTAAACATTTGCCCACATTGTTTAACTGGGTATATCTGTGGCAACACTTCAAATATCTCATTAAGGACAGCATCACCAAAATGTGTCAATAAGTATAACGAGTCAAAAACAGACTACAGACATGAGAGCCCTTCTCTCCACAGTGTCCAGGTTGCCTAAAACTGTAGATTCAGAGCGTGCCAAGATAATAACTAATGCTATGGAGCAATAATGGCTGCATATACGATATATACCGTAACTTATGTCTGAATTCTGAATTTTGAATTACAGCATATGTTGAAAGTGCATGAGCTCCGTTACAATATGCTTTTCTGTATGCATTTTAGTCAGTCCCCTGTGCCTCCTCTTTGTAATGGGCCTAAGCTGCAGTTCAGGAATTATCAACAGGTCAACAACTTATGATAGAGTATCACATTTATATTACTGACATTGTGTTATTTACTTCTTTAATTTCTTATTGACAATATGACATTATCTAAGTGCCTTTTAAAGTACGCATCATGACCAGATTGAATGTTTACAGTTTTCAGAATGAATGAAAAATATATATTTTCTGCATGCTTTTCCCTGCTGTACTGAAATGTAACAAATTGTGACCCCATAATCAACGTACAAACCAAACCTCAATTTTGTGTATGCTTACACCCCTAAAAAAAGTGACTTTGTAAATGAAACTTTTTAACTCTTTAAAACCCTACCAAGTTGGTTTTATTTCTTTTAAAAACATGAGGAAAAGAGGAAACGGAAATGAGAAACCTAACAAGGCATGGCCAAAAAATGACTAATTTTAGAAAGCAGACAGTTTAGTAGTTAGAAATAAGTAAAAAGTTACAAGAAAATTACCCGAAAATAAGCAAAAAAAAAAAAAAGAAAAAAAAAAGAAACAGAAATACAAAAGATAAAGAAATAAATCAAGAGAGAAATAAACCAAGAAAGAAACCAAAAAAGAAAGAAAAAAGGTACCAAGAAAGAAAGACAGAAAGATCTTGATTTGCGAATGGACTTCTTCACTTCCCCTGCCCTATGTCTTCTGGCAGACTGGTCGAGTCTGAGTATTTATTGTGTGTTGGGAGTGTTGGATTACAACCACAAGATGTCTGTGTCTCAGGTCCTGTAAGCTCCTGATAACCAGCACACTGACTTGGTGTCAGGGCAATGGGGCTAAGAAGGATATGACTGATTACCCTCCATATATGGCACCGGGAGGTGGATGTGCTGAACCTTTTAAAACCCACAAGGATCACTCTGTATAATGACTTTAGTCTGCATTATCTGGAGATGGCGGCAGCAAATGAAGACAGATTTCAAGGGGTCGGACAGGTCAGGAGCAAAGACAAATCAGAGATAGTTAATGGGGAATAGTGAGCAGCAGCAGCAGCAGTTGTGGAGATTAGGTGGATTTTAAATTGGGGGCATGACTGCTTTTATAAAGAAACAAAGTGAGTGGAAAACAGACAATGAACAACATTTTGCTGAACAGAAATTAAATCAGACTTCTGTGTCTGGAATAATGTTATTAGTTCCCCATGTGTTCTAATGCCTTATCTTACTGTGCTGTATTTGTGAATGCTCAAGTTGCTACACTGTAATAGTGTGCATCCACATAAATCATATAATTATTTTAATGCCATCATCGCTCCTAATCTCTCTAAGCTGTGGGACTGTGCATACAGGCTCAAACAGATGACAATATAAAGGAAAAGCCTGAATAAATGAGTTGAGAGAACTACTAAATGATGATACCTATATAAAGGGTATTACGGGTTGCTGAATAGTGTAATGAAAATTATGTGAATCATATGCTATAGCCCTCACAATCCCCAGATCTCAGCACAAGTGAACATGTATATGGGATTTTGGACTTGAGCGTGGGACATCATTTAAATAGAAAATGAGGGAATATCTTTCAGTGGACTCGTATTCGTCCTGTCAGTAAAGACTCTTGACAATCGACAGAGACTGAAGCTGTTGAAAGCACATGGTGGATAGTACACAGTGTAATACACTGAAGTACACACACACACACACACACACACACACACACACACACACACACAAACAAACGTTATGGCCTTTGTTACAAGATCAAATTGTTCAAAACCCAGGTGTAAAACACCACCCACTCACAGAGCAGAAATTCCCCAGTGACCTCCAGACTTCTTCCCAGCTTCAATGAACAGTGACAGGCCAATGAGGTTGATGGTGGGGGCGATAGCCAGCGGACCGATATATTTCAGCACGAGGCCAACCAGGCCAGAAAGACCCAGGATGATCTGGAGCAGAGAGGACACCAGGATGGCTCCCTGGATCTGCAGAGGGGACACAACTGAGATACGTAAGCCATGTTTCTGGTACTCAACTGTGCATCATCTAGCATAAGTCAAGGGAGTTTTATAAAAATGAACAGTCATCGTGAACAGGGAAATTAACGATAACGACCAAAACTGCTTTTGTACCAGGCTATTAACATGTTTATTTCTCTTTTGGGGTTTGGCATTTTAACATGGAGGTCTTGGTGGACTGACTCAATTTTGGAGCCATCCTTTTTTATGCCCCAGAGTTACCCTCTTGTGTGTAACAGACATAAAAATTTGTGATATATGATTTAAAAAAACTGAAATGTGGAATATTATAGTGTGCACATGCGAGTGAGAAATACACGTAATCACAGATAAGAGGATAACCAGAGGATGTTGCCACTTATCTGCATACTGTAAAGAATGGAATTAACTTAAGATAAACTGTATGATACGAAATTGGTTTTTTCCTATATAGCAGGGATACTTAACTTGCTCTGCTTGGGGGCCACTTTTGCAAAATGACAGGAGGCCAGAGGCCAGTCACAGCAGCAGCATAGTCATAGAATTTCAGGACATTTCTAGCTTTTTAGGACATTTTGAGGATTTAAGGAGGTTTCTAAGTTTCTGGGGAATTTTTAGGATATTGGGACATTTCTCAGATTTTAGGATACTTCTAGTATTTTAGGACATTAGGGGCTTAGCTAGGACCTCTGTCAAGGAGATCTTCCACTGGCACTTCGTTGATAAACAAGCACTATTCTGATGCTGTTTTATGCACTCTGGCACCTTATGTATGCTCCAAGTACAAAAACAATTCCCAGTGTGAATTACATTGTTTTATTGTGAATGATTGGAGGGCCAACCAGCACCCTATCAACGGCCAGATTTGGCTTGCAGGCGGAAAAGCTGAGTATCGCTGCTGTATAGCTCTCTCTCTGAGGGAGGACATCTACAAGTGCTCTCAGCAAGCGACAGGCAGGCCAACTAATGCCGCTGCTGTGCTGCTGTGCATTTAGCAGTTAAGGAGCCACTCCATGAAAATGAAAATGGATGCACTTGTGACTCTATTTGGATTCCAGATGAAATCTAAACAAATTAAAAATAACAGAAGACATGGGTGGCTCTAACTGAACTAAAACCTCTACAAAAAGCTTTGTAGCTTTGAAAATATATTAAACTCAGAAATTAAACTACAACCTTATTAATAGAAATGCAAGGATGAACATTGCTTCTGGTTTGGTATTTTAATTAACAGCGCTGAACAAAGACAAATTTAAGACGATGTATTTTATTCCAAAGGCCTATTTATTATATATAACATTATAATTATGCAGATTAGTGAAATAGTGAAGATGGTGAAAATGCTAAAATAGAGTTATGTGAACTTTGCTGTTGATGTATTTTCTGTACATAAATGTATATTGCCTGTTTCATGAAGAGGCGGTGGGCTTGTTGTTTTTTAATCATCCACATCATAGGGCCTATATACTCGATAATGGTGTATTATTATCCAATTGCCTTTTTACAAAGTCCATTGTAATGAGCAGTCACACATACATGTTGAGTCGTGACTTCCAACTTCCAACCTGACAGTTGGATTTATGATTTTCAACTTGTTGTTTTTATTCTGTTAAACCTCTCATTAAACTGTAATCAGTCTTATCAACAGGTCTTGTCACACAGACTTTGATCTGAGAGCACATTTGAAATATGGTAAACATACCCTGCTACAGAAACTAGCAGAGCTTTGGCACTTTATCAATCGCTCCTACTGAAAGCAAAGGTGTGGCAGTTTCCATCCTGTTTAGAGATCCTCCTTTTGAAACACACATCTGTGATAAATGCACACATTGCCACAGGTAAAGATGTCTTGCACAAAACCCTGCTGACAGATATATGAGAGTGCAAAATATCTTAAACGCTAGACAACAAAAGTTGATTCATATTTTTTCCTGTTGTAGTAGTTTGTATGAGAAATTTAGCATTGTTCAACAGTTTTACCCAGATTTCTGTGTTTACACAAACTCTTAGCATTGGGACATAATATTGGGTGTGTTGTTTAACCCAAATCTGGAGGTTTTACCCCAAATTTTAAGTTTTTGATTCATGTTTTACCCATTTTTGTTATTATTATTATTTTATATTTTGTTTTTACTCACTATCAGATTTTTGTAAATACACAGCTTTTTCTTCAATTAATAAGAATCTGAGTCATCTTTGACCAAATGTTCATGTTTTTAACCACACAGTTAAGTATTTATGTTTTCAGCAATTTGTTTCAACTTGTTTTGTTTTTTACTACCCCTTCTGCAATTTATACACTGTATGGGTCCTGTTTTACCTGGTTTACAAGGTCCAACTTGCATCTCTGGGTTTGAACCTAATTTCAAAATATTAACAATTTAAACTTTTTAAAAAAAAAAAATCAATAAAAAAATACACAGTTGCAACAGAACAAATGAAAATCTTAACTGGTCCCATAATTTATGATAGGAGAATAACATGGAGCATTTATTGTAATCATATTGTAACTTCAGTACGTGTTGAGTTTGGCATTTAAATCTCTTAAATTGGAACATTTTGGGTGAACCTGCTGGATGCACACATGTAGAGATAAACAAAATGGTATAAACCATACAACTGTTTAAATCAGCACACAAACATTAAGGTGTGACAAAATTACACAGGGTCTTCATTGTTCCCCTGATATCCATTAGTGCTGCTAAGGTGATTGGATTCCCTCTAGGGGCACATAAGGTACTTCTGGCTCAAGTGAATATTTTACATACCTCACGCATTCGTGACATCCAGACCTCATCAGAATTTTCCATTTGTAGCGAGCTGGTGCTGTTCTGCAGCTGCACGGACAACATCATGGGTGCTTTTGGGGCTGGGCACTGCCACTTGGGCAGGGCAAGAATGGCCAGGGTCGGAGTGATGAAACTGAATGTCCCACCCTGGAGGATGGGTAACCTGCAAGTCAGTAAATCGACTGGGTTAAAGGTCAGAGGTCATCGCAGCAAACGATGTCAAGTCTCTGCGGACTAACATAACCTGGATGAGTTCAAAGCAAGCTTGAAGGGAGAGCTGAGAACTTTAATGAGCATGTTGATTTCTCACAGAGCCAGGATCTGGTCAGTCGAGTCAGGACCGACCTAAACAGACATTCACACTGTTCTCTCTCTAATACCTTAGTTGTTATCAGTGTCAAATATTGCCATGCATAGACAGGCTGCCCAAGGCATCGAAGCGTTACTATATGGCAACGTGGGAATAAGAAGGGGCTGGTTCAAACCAGCTTAAAATGTTCACACACTGATATTACACGGTGGAAGACATTCATAGTAGTTAAATTATTGTTTTAGAAACTCAGACCAAAATTAATACAGAGATTTAGGATCTAATATAACAAACGTAGCAGTTTTGGTTGCCTACAGTGATTGCGCTAAACCTTTTGGGCTCATGACCCCCTTAAAACAAACAACTGATGCTTATCAAATTCAAGGAAGGATCCTTCAAACTTTGAAACCTGGACCGACAACAGTAAAATAGTAAAAGTTGAAAATGCCCCCAAAAAAGAGAGAATGAAAAAATATTTTGTTTTCTTTTAAAGTGAAAAATGAGAAGAGAACTACATTATATCTATAAAAGAAATCTATATTTACAATTATGTCAAAAATATATAAATTTATTTTTTTAGCACTGTGTTCGGGAACCACTAACCTTAATCCAACCTAAAAAAGAAGGCAGATCAAACATTGTCTTCATGAAACTTTGAGATTGAAACTTACAGAGTACGTGTGCAAGCAGTATGTGATATCTTTTCTTCATAACTACTCACTCACAGGCATAATTTAAACTTTCACCGCAACAATACTCCTGCAGGACATTTTCTCAACAGTTATTATAATCTGCACTTATCCTGTCTAATGTCTGCATTTTTAATCTCTCATTATTTTTTAAATGCATAACTCTCCCCACATTTTTAATGTTAAAAACACTTGCTGTTGAGGACTGAAATGAATTGACTATAAATATAAATATTAATTTCAAACCATGCAACAAGTTGTTGTCTATACCAGTTTAAAGTTAAATTGAAAGACATATTTTCACAGTGCCTGTGCATGTATTTTCTTCTTTTTGTGCTGCAATGTATGTACTTGCATGCACTTTTGTGTGTGCGCATTTGTGTTTTTATCCTTATATTCCCTTGTTCAACAAAGCCCTTCATACCACAGTTTTGAATAGGACAATTAAAGCAAAGATTAACCTACTTATTATTCAGTGTCAAAGTATTTACCGGGATCCCATTTTTGTCCTTTAAGCTTTTGCCAAACTATGTGGGTGGAGACCTCAAACAAAGCATTAGCTATTTGCTCAGGCTCACAGTTACAGCAGTGGGAAAAGAAAAGTGTATTGAACTGTGTGTGGGAGGCAGCTGCACAGTGGTAAATCGCGGATTGATGCATTGGCTTCGGAAAGATTTTCCTATCAAAGTGCCAAACAGCTTCCTGGATTTTACATCTCTGTTATGAAAGGAAGGCCACAAATTAAGCTGCGTAAAACTTTGGAGGTCATGAGGCTTTGAGGAAAACTATTTCAGAACTTATCCTGAAGGGTAAATCTCATTTCCACTGTTAGTGTCACGTAGAGCTCGGCGGGAGACTGACTCACTATTTCACTGTGCTGCTTATGCTGAGCTGCTGCTCATGTTGCAAATAAAGCTCCGGGGAATCATTTCAGAAATGTTATAAGCTTTCTATTTTATGTCAGTTTAGAATGACATTTAGGATTTTCTGGATTTTCCAGTATTACAGAAACAACCCCTTCTTGATTAAAGGACACAGTGGACTCACAATCGACATGCCAAGGGACTCAACCTATTATTTCCCTGATATTGCCACATTGTGAACAGCAAATACGTGTTGACATGAGCAGGAAAAGGAAGAGTAAAGGTTAGGTGTAAGCAGTCATTGGCTGGTGCGTTGAGCTATATTATGATGAGCTAAAGTCTAGTAGTGGGCGAAGGTAAATTATGACTTTCTCATGATATGCACAAATACAATCTTGTAAAATGTCATTTTAGAAAGGAACTTGTATAAATACAATTGTTTGTTTTTAAAGCAACATAATGAGGGTGTTAGAGTGGGAATAATGATGTATGACTGGGGTTGTCAAAAAAATAAAAATTTTAAATTTTCTTAAATAATTGCTGAATTTCAATAGTGAATCGCAATTAATCACTATTTTTTTATCACATGTTTACAATTACATTATTTTGCAATTCAAAACAATTTTGAAGTCCACATTAACAATGTCAAGCCATTCTTATCACATTACATTGCTTAGGAATCAAATGACAGCATTTGCACTTTTCAGGAGTTTAAGTTTAGTTGCTTTTTCTGATTCATAACATTCTGTATGTGTTAAACTATTGTTCCCTGCAATGCTAAGACATATGCAATGCTAAGACTTGTCCCCAGCTTGGGGACATCACTGAGGTCAGTCTTCCACCATGTTAGCTGGTCTACAGTCAGTTGCATCAGATTTACGCAAATTCTTCTATGTAGTTTCAACCACCGTCTGTGGTGATTAAAACATACTCCTAAATAGTGCCGGCTTTGACGATGTGGTTACCGGCTGACATCAGTCTGATTAGCCTAATTATTATCAGGTGGTAGCAATTTCAAGACTGTTGAAGGACCCCAATATGCATTCAATTACTATGGACAAAAGTAACACAATTATACTGCATGCAAAAAAAACAACAACAAAAAAAAAGCACGGCATGATTTTTGCGCAAATCTACCTGGGACTAGCGTAAGTGGGCATGTCTGTAAAGGGCAGACTCACTGGTACCCATAGAACCCATTTTCATTCAGATATCTAAACATTTAGCCTAACGTTGGAGCCTTATTTAGCCGTTACCTTCCTAAGAAGCTAGCCAGACCACTGTACCACTGGATCCCTCATGTCTTGATATGATACCAGAATCATCCCTCTGGTTCCAAGACTCAGCTCAGTACAGCCTCTGAGAGATAGAAATGGCAGCTGACGACTAATGCATACAAATAAAAATAAACGCATAATGTATGGACCTTAATTGCAACACAATTAACACTGACAACCCTATGCATAATATTAAGTAAAACAGGCTTTTAAAGCAGATTTTAAAATGTTTAACTGGTTAATGCTTACTGATGTCTTTAAAACAGTTATTTTTTGTACTTTAGATTTCTTTGTTTCCCTGGCACAAAGGAGGGAATAAATAAGAAAAGTAAAATAAACACAACAACAAAACATCACTATTGGTATCTGCCCAGAGTTTCAAAATCGGTGCATCCCTGCTTGAAACTCCAGTGAAAAAAAAACAAACAGTTTGCATATTTTTCTGTAACAAGCCTCTGGCTCTGCTTTGGTTGAACAAAAAAGCTTGTAAAACCATCACAGGATCACTGCAAGGACATGTTGCATGTTGAGGCTAGATGACAGAGGTATGCTGTCAAGTAATACTCGTGAATTAAGATTTAAATACTTGCTTGTCCTCATCATCAGAGGGTTAAAACAGTCACGGCAAGTGTGTGTGCGTGTGTGTGTGTGTATATGTGTGCAAATATGTGTGTGCGTGCGCATGTGTGTGTGCACGAGTATCGGTATCTTTTTATCTTGGGAACATTCTTAATTCTCTTGAGGCATTATCTAAGTTTTTACGTGCAATAAATCTTAAACCTGACTGACTGCGCCACTTAAAACGCGAACACGCACGCACGCGCGCGCGCACACACACACACACACACAAGTTGTCAAATCTCACGTGTATATGTGTGAAAGACCGCATGTGGAAATATCTTAAGCATCAGGTTTATTGGTGCTGTAAGACAGTGAGGGGGCGTTACCTGGTACCAATGGCTGTTTGCAGCAGAGTACATATTCCTGACACAAAGAATATGGTGCAGATGAGCTGGCTTTTGGCGACATTGTTGTCTTTTATGCAGAGGGGCTCGGCCAGGATCAGCGGGATTGCAATGATGCCTCCAAACGCGAGGATGTAATGCTGCAAAGGCAGAGGAAAGTGGATCAGTTTTAAGGGGTTAAAAAGAACATTTCCACTTCACACAAAATGAATCCCATTCTCTTGATTTCTTATGAATTCTGCCAGTTCTCATCTTGATATGTAAATATGAAGTATATCTCTCATCCCCATGACATTTTTTCTCAAATCGTTTCTGTTGCACTGCAGGGAATGATGGAAAAGGAAGATGCTAAAAGGAAAAAAACTTTAATAATAGCTGATATGTATCTAGATGAGTTACTGTAAATGACAGAAAAACATGCAGTTTCTTTTACGAAATACAGAAAAATAAAAGTAACATTGAAACAGAGTTGCTGATTTTTGACTTTTTGGCACAGCAGGTCATTCCAGGTCACATTATCTGTGTGTACTCTCGGATGTCTTATGCAGCACTGTGATCTGAGTTTTGTGCCAACATAAAACAGATGCACTCTGGCTCATTCACACACAGATAAGTACTCCAATTTCAACAGACAAAGAAGTTGTGTCATTCCCTTGTAAAACAACTCCTATTAGTACAGTCTGATGCGGCACCTCTATCACCACAAAATTATTTGGCAATGTCATAGAAAACTGTTAGAGGACATGAAACATGAACATTTTCTAACGTGACACCTCTGTGTCTGGCTTCAAAGTAAGCGATCTAACAGCTTCAGCTCCCCATCGGAAATTGTCGTCTGATGGCAAGGTTTAGCAGTGACAATATTTTTAATATAGCATACACATAAATTGACACACTTTTTTTTTTATTTTGTTAAAAGACATTTTGTTGCTGTCCCAGTCCACAGCAGTACATTGCTTAGCTTCCCTGTTGAAAATCCAAACCGGGGGCGTGTCGTCGGCCATCTACTGTGTGTAATACACTGACTATTGATAAGTAACCTTGTACCAGTGGTTCCCAACTGGTCCAGCCACACGGCCCAGATTCCTCCTTAGTCACTAGTTCAATTTTCACAGATTATAAAATAGCACATAACACAGACAAGTTTTTACTTCACAAGATGTAAACCACACATCGGCTTTGAACACAAAGAAATAAAATGCACTGCAAGAATAAACAGACACTTGGCACTTCAAAATAAAACCTCTGTGTTTTTTTTATAAACTTGACACATTCAAGAGTCACTTGCAGTCCATTTAGAATGGACCCAACAGCCCAGTTTGGACCACAACCCACCACTTGGGCCTTGTACAACCCCACCTCAAAAGATTTGAACTATCCTTTGAAGGTTTCGTTAAGTTTAGCAAATCAAAAGCAAAGTTTAATACTTTAAAGATACCCACTAGCTAAATATCAAAGTGCTTAGCCATGTTCATGTAATAGAAAGTGACCTCTTGCAACCTCAAGGCTTAAGAAGCTGCCAAAATAGTCGGAAAAGACTCTGAAACAAGCGTACACAGTTCAAGCTCAAATCTGATCCTGTTCTTTACAGATCCAAGCCTGGCTACTTACAATGTTAGCTTGCATACAGAGGAGCACTTTATTTTGTTTTCAGCTTTCTTTAATATTGTGTTGTCAATGCATTGTCCCCCAAACTCTATATGTCTGAATTGAGGGTGGTGGTGGTCCACTGACCACCACTGAAGAAGAGGAAAACAATTGAAGGCAGATGTTGATGGCCTCACTAAATTTAGGATTTAGGGAGTTGGTAGAAGGGAATCTATATTAGTTGTTGGTGATGGTGTAGCTGAAGGTTAAAGTGTGGCCAGATGCTGGGATTATCTACTGAGCCTTCATGACAAATTGTGGTCTAAATCAAATTAAGCGCAAGGAGGACACAACTTGATGACCCCGGTGAAATGCCCTGTGACATGCAGCTGAGGTGGCTGGTGAGCGCTGATGCTTGTCTACCAATCCTGCAGATTTAAAGCATGCTATGTCATGATGTGATGAAGTCAAACTTCAACAGATTTGTTGTGACTTTACAGCAAATTTCTGGGAAATGGGTGAGTTTGCGCTTATATAAAAACAGTGATGTGACCAAAAAGGGCAAACCACTCAAAAAAAAAAAAGAAAAAAAAGCTCAAGAAAATGAATTGTCCCAGTGGAAAAAGAAGTTAACTGCAGCTTTTACAATAACAGACTTTCTTTGGGTGGACAACAAACTTCTCTTCTTCATGTTTTGGTTTGTTTGTTTAGACTTTTAAATGCTTCGGTTAGGCTGCACAGTATTTTGAGCTTATAGTGAGGCCCGCTTTTCTTTAATTTCCACAAAAAACAGGTATTTTATCACACAGCAGGCTTCAAAACAAATATATTTACATTTATATTTACATGGACAAAACCCATTTATGATCTGTTTTTTGTAATATTCTGTTTATGTGTTTGAGCATGTAAACAGTATCTTCCATTTATGAAAAACCTGAATATGTTTGCTGGAATACATATGCGTAATGTGCATAACCTAATATTTCTGTGCTCATTTAAACACCATTTCCCAAATATGATTATTACCAGGACAAGCACTATAAATGGGTTATTTATGTCTATGTAACTACAGTTAATGAGAAAGGCAAGGTTAAATTGACCTTGACCTTTAACCCTTGACCACCAACATCTAATGAGTTCATTGTTGAATTCAAGGGGAGGTTTGTGCCAAATTTAATGAAATTCCCTCAAGCCATTCCTGAGATATCTCATTCATGTCAATTGGCTGGATGGATGTGGAGAACCCAAAAAAATAATAAATCTGGCCATGGCTTTCAACTAGCATAAAAATGTGGAGCTCCAGGCGACATTTTTGGCCAGCCTTGTTTAAAAAAGATAAAGAATTTAAGCGTTAACCCAATTAATTCGTGTTTAAGATGGAGACACCACATGAAAAGCTTGTAGGAATGGGAGCTATAGCTAAGATAAAGCTGAATAAACTGTTTTCAATGCATCCATCTCCAATATGCAGAGTAAATTGTACAGATTAATAGTTAAAGGATATTTGATGTGCACATAGTACTGGGGGCTTCCTTATTTTAAAACAGTCTTATAATTCAAAAAATGCCCTGCGGGAAGCGAATGATGCCATCAGGAGAAATCGGATGAAACTTTTTATAGTAGCTGCTGATTTTAATCAAGTCATTCTTCAACTTCAAAGATGACAAATGTAATTTTGTTTTTTTAAAACTTTGTTTTAAAAAATGACCAATAAGTTTACCTTCTACCTTCCTCTACATTCTGCTTACACAAAGTGTAACAAGATCTCCTGTGCACCATGTGTTTTGAGACAACCAAAAGTCACTCCACTTCAAGAGTGCAAAGCAAACAGATACCTACTGCCTTCATATGGCGGTAAAGAGAATCCCGAGTGTAAAGGAAAGGCTGTCAGTATAGTATAGTACCAAGGCGCACCAGAAACATGAGTGTTGTGCCCGTAATATATTTAGCGATATATTACTAAACATATTATATATTACTAACAATTATTTTTTTTGATCGATTTTTTTTTTTGATTAATCGATTAATCTATCGATTATTTACTCTAGATATGCTGCAGCTGAAACACAGCTCACACGCGCCTGACAAGCGATGCTCGGGCGAGCAGCGTGCACGCTCTAACTTGATACATGGGCGCCGAAATAATAAGCGACACGCCCGGTGCTGCTCACGCTGTCATTACGCATGCTGTGTGAAATGGTGGGACGTGTCGACGTACGTTACGTGACTTCACGTAAGTGATTACTTCCATCACGTAAAGATATTATAGCAAAATCTCCCCATAACAGCCCAAAAGCTTTTCCTTTGGTCCATGGATCAGCCTCAGGCCTTTAATACACAAGCTAAAAAGCTAAATAAAGCAGAAAATATTTCAATCTAAAAATATCTAACTAGCTGATTAATCACTGCGTCGTCAAAGTGTATTCATTCTACAGGGTCTCCTTGTAACTAATTTTACCGCATGATTCAAATGTCATGGCTGCTCAAACTTATTGAACTCATGGCCTTCGGATCTTCTGATTTTCTTATGTAAACTCAAGGAGCACTTTTTCTCATGTCATTTTTCCATTACACTGCCCTGTTTATCAGAAACATTCTCTTTTATTGTTCTAATGTTCTTTTTCTGTGGAGAAAACCTTCTCTCACCTTGGACTTCCGCCAATAATAAGCACTATAAAGTACTGACAAACAAGTTTTGTCTTCCAACATGAGATTCAAAGAGGTCTGATTTATTGTCAAATGTTGACAACTGCTGGATTAAAGGATGACAGGTTTAATGTCAGATTCAAATCCTTTTGGATTATCAACTTACTATAAATGACAGCTGCTTAAAAAAGAAAGGGTTTAACATTTCAAGTGCTTTAAATCATGTAAACATTAAAAATACTGTGACTTGTTTTAAGTACTGTTTAACAAGGCTTTGACATTTCAATGTGAATGACCACAAAACTTGGCATTTCATGATCATATTGTTATGAATTAGTCTTTTATTTATTAATATAGTTTATTTTGCACAGTTATCTTTCTATTTTGCTATCCCTTTGCTGCTGCAATGTTGGAAATTTCCCCACTGTGGGACTAATAAAGGATTATCTTATCTTATCTTATCTTATCTTATCTTATCTTTACCCAGACGAGGACTGAGCAATTCTAAAATTCACAACGAGAGACACAGGATGAGATGTGCTGGAAAGTTTTAGGACACAAAGCAGAAAGAGGGTGCTGTTCTTCCACACATAATATTTTATAATTGGTAAAATGGTAAGATGGTAAGATGGTAAAAAAAAATTCCCATCCAATATCTTTGTCTTTGTCCAAAAAAGGACCATCTTCTACATGCTGGGATACAGCTGGGTTGTTTAAATAGGATTTGAGGTTTGAGAAATGCTACAGGCATGGCTCCAAGTCTGATATTTTTCTAGTGATTACTGTAGGAAGATATCATAATAGTTGTTATAATGTATTGCTGCTTAATACCTGGAACCAGCTACTGTAAGTTATCTGAATAATTTATTTTGTAAAAGCATTTCAAATACTGGTTTTTGACTTATTTGTGCATGCACATCATAATTTAATACTTGTTTAATTTACTGTACAATTATTTGATCATTGAAAAAATGCCATCTCACGAATTTACACTAAATTGTTTTCACCCAAATGCATTGTGTTTAAAGCTCCACTAATCAATATTATTTCTTTTAGCGTTGAATAACTTTTTGCAATGATAAAAGTGGCTGTTTACGGTGACAAACCCAAAGAGAATTATTACACACTTTGCAACACTATCATGGTTTTAATCTTATTTCAGCTCATTGCAATGTGTTTTTTGGAACATCCACCTAATGGTTCAGTCCCATTTCACCCTTGTTTCCAGCAGTGGCAGGCAGTTGTTAAACCAAAAAGCTGCAGCACATCTAGAGAAATGGTGGCTCACAGTTTTTTTAAGAGTGACGTTCGTGTTAGTTGACTCTTTACCAATTTATACTGCAGTTTAAAGTCTCTCTCTGTCACAGAGATGAGGAAATACAAAGATGTTTGTTTTACCTCAACTTTCTTGCTTCTCTTTCAAAACAAAAGCTATCTGACTGTGTCTCTGTGGACAGAATGCCATCAGTTGCTGATACAATGCATTTTATTTTGAAATATTTACAGGACGGAGTTGTCAGCTCTGCAGGAGCTTGCATAACTTCATAAATGAGTGGAATATGTGCTTATAAATATGAAAATACAGCACTCATATCAGCAGACAGCGATATGCCTTAAGGCCCAGTTAAGGCTGGTCTATTCTGATGCAGAAAGAATATACTAGTTAGAATTATTTCTGTAAGAGAGAAGTTACAGTGTTAATCAAATTGTACTAATTTTACTGTAAGATGTTATGTTGGACTGCAAGGTTTGATGTTTGTTACTGTAACAAAGAGTAACTGTTTTGGTCCTCCTCCCAAAAGTGACTTGAATTTTACATTGTTTTATTTATTTTGCTGTTGGATTGGTAAATGTAGATTGCACTACATTTCTTTTACTTGAATGGAACAAGCTCTTGCATTAATTTCATTTTGGAGAGACTTTATATCAGACTGTAAAACACAGATTACCAGTTACGACTGGGCTATTTTTTGTTGGGGAATAATGCCCTGCACTGTATGTCAAGTTATAAAATGTTATTTTTCAGTAAATTTGTTGTTATATTAATCAATTAATTGATTATTTGAAAAAATAATCTATAGATTAATCAATAAAAAAATAATTGTTAGGTGCAGCCCTACAGTATTCATGACATAAATATATAATATATCTGGCAACCTGCCCCTCATGATGACGACGCTTGTGTCAAAGTATAGCTGCAAGTGCAGCATTTCATGAATATGAAGTAGTGCAGCGTCTGTGATAGAGTTAGCAAAGCCCCTAATGCTAATGTCAGTCTGGCGGTGGAGTCCCCAAGCCCCAGTGGCTCCAATTGCTCTCAGTAGATGGAAATCAGACACCCAAGTCAAAACATATTGACCATTATGAACCAAGAGGAAATGACACAGTAAAAAAGTTTATCCTGAAAGACAGTCATTCATTTCAGTGAGTGAAGTTGGTTTAGGTTTGCTAGATAACTGCTGATAGGTATGCTGAGAATAAAGTTTAAGCTGCCCTTATAACAATAAACAATAATTAACAAGGAGTACAACTGTGTTTTTCTTTTTCTTTACCAAAGGAAACTGTGAAGGTTGACAAGCTAAGTTTCGGTATCGTTAAGCAGTGCCGGTATTGGTATCAATGAAATCCTAATAATACCCATTCCTAATCAGCACTGCCTAGTTTTACTGTTTGATCTGATTTTGGTGGAAGTTTGACAGACAAAGAGGGGTGGATGTGTCTCTTGATCAGTGGTATACTCTTTGTGTACGTTATAAGGGTGGCAGGACTTGCGGCAGTTGGCAATCCGAAAATGTGAAAGTACAGCCTGTAGTTCAGGCACCCGATCCGAGAGCCAGCAAAACACCAACAAATGACATAAATTACATCATTTGCAAGATTAATTTACCTGGAAGCCAAGCAGGATGCAGAGATACCACGGTGGTCTGTCATTGAGGGAGTAAACCAAATCTGCACCTTTGTCCACAGGCTCTTCCAGGGCCTCTGTTTGTGGTTCCCCAATATCAACCGTCAGCTGTGGCTGTTCATCACTGTCTTTGCCCTTGTAAAGAAGCAAAAGTGAACAAGTTAGGAATTCATCAAACCCATCTATCCAAGGAACATCAAATAAAAAACAATATTTTCTTAAAGCTTAAATCCACCGAAACTATTTGGACATCAACCCCCGACCTACATTTTTTAAAAACACAAACATTCTCAAATATAATCATTCACTGTTGTTGTGAACATAGAGACTCCAACAGAGCCAAAGGTTTCAGAATAGTTATATATTTTTTTCTTTTTCTTTGAAACAGAGGATAGTTCAGGGAGACAGTCCATCTTTACTGTAATCTGCTCAGATGAGAGACATAAATCCTAATTGTTCGCAAGGGAGTTGATGTGAGTGAAGACATGGGGGACATCCATATGGACGATAGCGAAGGGCTGCTGGGGTGAACAAATTATATATTCTCCAAAATCCTTTCGAGGCTGATGATGAAGGTGCATTGCGCTGAACTTTTGTTTTTGAGAAAGCATGAGTGGAGGCAAAAGTTGTAGAGCGTGATAAATCACTGTCAACTCTCGGGATCATAACATCCTTGTTGTTGTGTTGAAGAGGTTGAAGAGGAGGCACTGACTTTGGCCCTACTTCCTGAGAGTTGTTGGATTAGCAGCCAAAGTTGTATATAAATACATGAAAAGAAAGTGTTTGGACAGCATATAAATATGCAGTATGTCTTGCATTAATCAAACTACAAATACAAATTACCTGCTTTTGTCGCTACAAACATGGCTGGAAATGTCCCAAACTGTCATTAGAAAATACCCACTTTTGCTGTTACAAACACAGCGTGAAATGTCATGAACTGCTGTTAAAATCATTGCAACAAACATGGGTGAACCAGCTCTCGTTAACTCTGACTGTGTGCTAAAAAAACAGCTGGAACGCAGCATACTCTCATAAAAAACAACCAGACAAATACACGGACAAATGGACCAGTGATGTCCAGGCTTTACTGAGCATAGGCGACAAGGGAAATACAACAGGATTTTGGCTCATTAAAGGGAAATATAAAAATATGCCATAACTGGTTTATGTCACTAAACTTTAATATTAACTATTGGTAGGGAAAATGCAAACAGACAAAAACCCTTGAAGGTATGTAGCTCTCAGGGAGTCCCCACTACTGATTGGTCTGAAAACATTAAAAATTCTACAGAACAATAAAATAACTTAACAGCCTACAATTTCCTTAAGCTGCCAGTGGTATAAAAAGTAAATTTTGGTTGAAAGGTATGAGTGTGTGTGCCCACTTGGTTGTATTTAGGTTTAACAACCGGGGAAAAAGTACTGACATCTGAACCTCTGTGCTCTGATTTATGTCGCCAACAGCACTAGAGGCACATTAAACTAAAGTGTGGACTAAACAACATGAAGTCTGAATGAGGAGCTTAAAAAATGTGAGGACATGAAGGAATTTCAAAAGAGGTTCAAAGAGATGATTTTCAGGAGGTGCAATCTTGTCAATCTTAGTCTATTCTAATGTTCAATTTATTTATGGTGCTGGTTATTCCTTCATAGCACTCAAATTTGTAATCCATATTTGTTATATATATATATTTGATAAAAGTACATACATCAATCATGAATTTATAATTGTGATATAATGTAAGACTATTGAAATGGAGAACTACACAATTTGATCAGTTTACATTGTTTATTATTATTAATAGGAAGCTGAATAGCTAATCTTCAGGGGTTTATAGAGAAGGGGTGAAGACAATCTACAGCTTTAAGTTTGAGGTAAATTTATGTAAGGTTGCTGACACATTAAAGACTAGTAGCATTTGTTTAGTGGACAGGGAAATACATATGAGGTGATTTGTTAAATATGCTAAATATAAAAAACGGAAATAGATTTTTGTGTTTGTTTTGTCCATTTTTTTTTTAATTTATTTATTTGGCATCCTTTGGGAAAGAGTAGTAGCT
>NC_056463.1:125158-169509 GCF_008729295.1 Plectropomus leopardus
AGCGTTGAATTGTGTGTGCAGTAGAGTGTGGATACCTGATCCAAACCTGATGGCACTGCAGGATTGGGCCGGTTCGGACAAATATTACAAATGATGTTCCAGTTTGGTTCGGATTTAGCCTATGGCAAACCGACTGTCTGTGTTTAGCTACTTCTTTGTTTGCTAAGTTTTGGCAGGATGTTGGCTCCATATGACAACGCATGCTCCAAAGTGGGTTGCACAGTAACAAAATGTGTGAAGGAAAATCGGTTTATCAATCTGTAAACTTTGTCTGATGAAGCTGGCAGCTTTTGTTGGCAACCCCTCTAATCTTCACGCAAATACCATCAAGCACACCATGAGAGTGCAGCAGCAAAAATGGGCCCCGCAGCTAAAGCTCAGCAGGAAAGGCCCAACATATGCATATCCAAAAGTAGTGCGTGGAAAACTGGGACAACAGAGACAAGGGAGAAAAAGATAAGCTTTAATGAATAGGCAAAGATGTGAATTGACGTACTGCGGGTAAGCGTGTTACCTCACTTCCGGTGTATCTCTGTCTGTGCCTCTGGTAACGTCTCTGTGCTGCCCCTATGAGCGATTCCCAGCTAATCTTCTAACTTGCTCCTTACTTCGGCTGCTTCTTACTTGTCTGTGACTGAAAACTCACATACGTTTTACACAAACACTCACAGCTGTCTTCTCCTCTCAGCAGTTTTTCTATTCTGTTTAATCACACAGCCGCTCAGTCACTGTTAGCCCGTTAGCTATTTTAGCTTTAGCGCTGCTTAGCGATGGCTTCTCCCTGCTCTTCTCCCTCTTCTGCTGCTCTCTGCTGCGAAGTGTGTCAGATGTTTAGTTACACCTCTGCCTCCTTTAGTGATAGTGGTACTTGTAACAAGTGTAGTGTATTTGCTGCACTGGAGGCGAGGCTTAGCGATCTGGAAGCGCAGCTCCGCACCGTGGAAAATCCCTTTTTAGCTGCGATAATTAGCAAGCACCCTGTAGGTGCAGACCGACATCGCGTAGCCTCTGCTAGCCGTCCCCAGGCAACCCCCCGTGCAGCCGGGAGGCTGGGTGACTGTCTGAGCGAAGCATAGTAAGCCAAAGCCCACAGTACACCCCCCTTCATGATTCAAATAAGTTCTCCTCGCTCAGCGTCACACCTGCTGAGGATACAACCGTGGTCATCGGTAGCTCTGAGGTGAAGTTAGTGACGCCAGTGGCCGTAGTCAAATGCATCCCTGCTGCTCTCCTCTCTAGGAATCTGGCCAAGTTTATTAGAAGCCCAAAGCCATATGACATCCCAGAGCTGGGACCAGGGTGCAAAGTCACAGTCTTACATGCTTCTCTGAGCTTCCTCTAGCACAGTCACACACCCATAATGTAAATGTTATAAAAACGGTGTCTGTCACCCGACCACTTCATTTGTTTAAATCCAAAATAAATAAAAGGGGAGTTGTACAAAAAAATCTCATAAAACTTAATACATCTCCTGTCAAACAGTATCATAACAGGAGAATTAAACGTGGACTCTTAAATACTAGATGCCTATAAAACACAAGCTGTTTTAGTCACTGATTTAATATTGGATAATCAAATTGATTTATTATGCCTCACTGAGACCTGGCTTTGTCCTGATGAGTACGTTAGCCTGAATGAATCCACTCCTCCTGGTCATATAAATAGTCATCCTGGAAACTCTACAGCCAATCCTTTTTGTACTTGTGTGTACTGCACCCCCGGCCCATACTCTGAATTTCTATCTGAATTCTCTGAGCTCGTATCAAGTTTAGTGCTTAAATCAGACTAAGTAATTATCATAGGGGATTTTTACATTCACATGGATATTAATAATGATAGCCTTAGTTCTGCTTTCTCCACGCTTTTGGATTCAATTGGCTTCAGTCAGTGTGTACATAAACTCACCCATCGCTACAATCACACCCTAGATCTTGTAGATTTATTAGTCTTCCCGGAGAATACCGCTGTCAGACCATTATTTAATAACTTTCAATTTTTTTACTTTACTACAAGCCTCTCAGCAAGAGTTACTATTCTAGATGTCTATCTGATCAGATCATAGCTCAAGATCACTGCGCTCTGATGATGCAGGATTACTTGTGGTTCACAAAGTTACTAAATGTAGGATAGGAACCAGAGCCTTTAGCTACCACGCTCCTCTCTTAGGGAACCATCTTCCAGTTTCGGTTAGGGAGGCAGACACCGTTTCCACTTTTAAGGGTAGACTTAAGACCTTCCTTTTTGATAAAGTTTATAATTAGGGCTGGCTAAGGTTGCCCGGACCTGCCCATAGGTAGGCTAACAGAGTTTTCGGCCCGATCCGGCGGGGGTGGTTTTGAGTCCATTCAGACCTGCCACTCTGGCTCTGCTTCCTCTCTCTTTTTTTCTTTTCTATTACTGCTCTCTGGCATTCATATTGATGTCGTACACTGTAAAGCCCTCTGAGGCAAATCATTTTTTGTGATAATAGGCTCTATGAATAAAATTGACTTAACTTGACTTGAGTAGGATGGATCGATACAGATGCCCATACTAATTATTTTATTTGTGGGTTGTTTTTTGTTGTTTGTTTATTTTTTTTCTCTTTTTGCAAAATCTGATAGGTAGTTGGGATGGGTGACAAACTGCTGCTCACGGATGATATGATGTAAATTGGTAAGGCTGCGTTCAGAGACAGCCCCTTCATTTATTTTTATGAGGCCAGTCCAATAACAAAACAAAGATGCCAATGCAAGAGTGCTGGTAAAATTGTTTTTTGTCCGCCAAAAAAAATTAAACCTTATTTAACTTCTTCTGCCACACAGTGTGTTGTCTGGCAAGGTGCTGCTGCATTGGCAAAAACAAATACATGCAAGCACATAATCCTATTTTGTGGATAATTTTGTAACTTTATCATTTATCTACCCTTAACCTAAATGTTCCCAATGCACATTCAAATGATTTATCAGCTACCTGATGTAAAATGACAATTAAACAGACCAACTGAAGGTAAGCTTAAATCACACAGACACAGACCTTAACCTCCCGTCTTCTTTGGAAAATAGCTCTCTGATAAAAATGTTAGTGAAAAAATTTTGGCTTTTGTTAAAAATGTATTCTGCTGTTTTAGCACAGAGATTAGATTTTTTTATGTGTCTCAATGCGAATTTCATTTTTCATACAAAGCTTAGCTAAACTTGTAACTACAGCAGCCCTCTGATGAATGTGTCTATAGCTGAATACATCAATGACATCATAAATGTTTATTTACCTGCTAATGTGACTGTTTAAAGACTGTTACAGACTGTGTTATTATTGTTGTCATATTTCCTGACCACTATTTGTCTCTGTGAGGTGGTGCAGGGGTAGGAGAAAGACAGGCAGACAAGAAGTACTCATGTCATAATGTATGCTGCAAGTGTTAAGCAGTGGTTAAAAATAATGAGTAAAAAGAGTCGGCCAGTTTCTTTGCTTGACCCACCAACACCACAAATAAGCAACAAGGATGAGCGTTTCAGTACCAAGTTCGATAACAGTGAATCACTACAACCGCAACAGCAACAGCTCCTTGAGCATTTAGTTATAGATTTATACATCTATATCAACTCATCAATAACAATTGCCATTTTCTTTTGTACTAGTCAAATGACTGCATTAAACAGTCCGCTCTACTATCATCTTCATTCTGAGGTTATTACCAATCAATCAGTAAAACCATTCTTTGTTCCATGCAGCACAGAAATGCATTTCTGTCACCCTATCAATTAAATTAAGCTTTATAATGGGTCTCACCTGGTGTCCACCGCCGGTTGTCCTCTGTCACCATGTCCACACCATTAATGAGGTTTTCCCAGAATTCCTCCAGGTTGTTTGATTCGGGCAAACGGCCCGATATCCCTGCTATGACTATTTCATCCATGCTGAAACACTGTGAATAGAAAGACAGTGAGATATGTCAACAACAAAATCAATACACATTTTTTACACAATTAATATTAAAGCACAACACTAGCGAGAGAGAGAGAGAGGGGTGTGGGGGGGGACACATCTTAATTTCATTTTTTAAACTACTTTTAAAAAATTACAAATAAATCTACCATGTACCTTGTACCTTATGTCTCTACCTCTCTGTAGACACTGACAAGCAATGTGGAAGCACTGGATGCATATTGTATCATTTACCATAATGAAATCATTCATATCATATCTAATATATCGCTTATACTGTTCATAATTGAGTAGTTAGTGTGTTTTCCTGTCATATTTGCTTGTGGAAAAATAGACCAGCCGCAGAAACTATCACTGCAGATTGTGAGCCTGCCCTGAGCTCCACAGGATGTCCAGTGTGAACAGTCTGATTGCTCAGCACAGGCACCAAAAGCAAGCGGCCAGCACTGAATGGGATATCGGTGTGGTTAGCAGCGGTTACGCATCCAGTGTGAACAGCGTAATGAATGAATTGAAAAATGCACTACTTTGGCTGTGATGCAGCCCCTCTTTCTGCAGTCACCACTCTGAAGCCTTGCTCTATGTCCCTCCAAGAGCATGTGCAGCATCTGATTGGTTACACTTCAAGAGTGATAGCCTAGACTGCCACAGACAGCAAGACAGACTGGAGTTTCTTTTGTAAGCGAGTGAAACTATGTGTCAAACCTCACACAACACATATTATTGAGGTTGTAATGAACATCACTATCTAGGGATGCATGATATAGATCGATCAGATAAATTACCAGCCGATAATCTGATTTTTTAATTATTACCAATAAACACAAACAAGAAGATGAAGGAGAGAGAGAACAACAGCAACTGCTGCTGCTGCTTCATGCCGAGTAAAAACGTGTGTGGATGTCTTTCATAGTTTCATAAGAAGAAGACATGACTGTGTCGAGGGTCTGATCATCAGCCACAGTGCACTTGTCTTCAGAGACAGTCATTAGCTCAAGCTATTTAGCAGGAGCAGCTCACATCCAACATGAGCCTTAAAACAGCACCAACAAACTAATATTTTATACACTTCACTGATAAACCTGAACTGCACAGTGAGACTAAGTCTCTCTTTCTCTCTCTCAAATACAAATCAGCTTAATTGGTATGAATGTTTTTGTAACATTGTTGCCGAAGCAAAATAACAAATTATTAAATTATTAAATACATTACATCAATATATTTTAGACACATGTTACATAGAAACATTTAGCGTAGAGCTTGTTTCTCTTCATTTATGACAATATTCCATAAATTTTGTCGCTGACACTGCGCACTGACTTTCCTCCCCACATGTACGTATGAGGCAGTTTCTGAGGATTTGGAAAATGGATAAACCCTAGGATATATGTCATTTATTTTTTCAAATAAATGTTCTCTTAAATCTTTGGCTGCAACAGAATACCTCTTTTTGCTTAGGAAGGTTCCTAACTGAGTGAGATGAACCAGAACCGAGTAGCTTCCATGAAAAGAGCTGTTGGAATTCTCCTAATATTAAGGAAAGGTGTGTCAATGCTTCCTTTGTAAACGTAAGAATGCTCATACGTACAACAGTGGATGTAACCGTTGTACATATTTTCATATTTATTATTTTCATGAAATCATATAAGGATTCATGACGATCAATACAAGGGGAAAGGAGAGTGAGTGTAACATTATATTTCACTTCTGTGACTAGGAGCTTTCATTACTTTTATTTTAATTCTCACCTTGGTAATGTAATATTTTTCATCGGGTTGTCCTTATTTAGACTTCATAACGGTCATCAAACAACTTGGTGAGTAGGTAACACAGGAGGCGAAGTAAGCCTGATTAAGATAACAATAAGGATAGCAATAATAATAATAATAGTTATTATTATTATTATCATTATAGTCATGATCATAATATTAATACTCAGAGTTTATGGCACACTTCTTAAGATCCATATTACAAAGGATTTGAAGAAGGCAGCAAATGAAGTTTTTAAAAGAAAACACAAAACATTTACAAAAAAAAATGTCTGTTTTTGTCCTTAAAGACCTTATGAATTTTCCTTCACGTCTTTCCTTGATCTCATGACGTTTTCTCTGGAGGTTAAGGAAAAGTGGTTAGGAAAGGAGTTTATTTGAACTTTTTGACCACAGCCTTTGAATTTGTCACAGTGTAGTAGGAGGTGAGATTCAGTCTGGACTTCTCTTTGATGACAGAGTGAACACAGCCTGGCCTCCCTGAGTCTGCTCTGCCTGTGACGGCCTGTTTCTATGGCCAGGCTGTGTCCACTCAGTCTGTACATTGTCAACATTTTTCTTTGTTTTATATCTGTCATGGTGGTCAGGTATTCTGCCAGCATGTATTCTCTGTTTAGGGTTTAGTGATTTTGTTCCAATATCTGATATAATTTTCTTTTTGTTTTGAGATGATTTGGTTGGCCAGATTGTTAAGAGTCTTCAGGATCCGCTGGTCTCTCTATCTCTCTCGTTTTCGCTCTCCTTCGCTCACTCTCCCCACATAATTGTCAGGAAACTTATAACTTAATAATTACCATAGGAAACTATAAATAATATGTATCCAGGAAATTAAGACAGGGCTAAAAATGAAATCTCAATAAAAATGGCTATTAAATAGTCAAATTCTAAATCTATCAAATGCTTTTTCAGCATTAACAGAAATAACCAGCATTGGGGATGGACAGGCTTTCATGTGGAAAAGAATATAAAGAAAAACCTTTATATATTGTTGGACAAATGATGGCCTGTTTGGTCAGAGTGGATAAGACTAGGGGCTACTGATTGAAGTTGCAGAGTTAGAATTTTAGTAATGATCCGAAAATCAGCATTGATCTATAAGGGGCACGTAACAGAGGATCTTTCTCTTTCTTTTTAAAGTACAGTGCTCTATAGGGATTGGGAAAATAACTTCTCTCAAGACAGGTCAGAATCATAGAAAGAAAAAGCACATTAGCTGCTAAGAGAAGTTGTCTGTAAAATACAACTCATGGACTGTCTAATCCCAGTACCTTGCCACTTTTGAGGGAATATATAGCCTTCACCTATCTCCATGGAGGTTATGTCTTTACCTAAGTAAGATCTCCTAACAGTTGTCAAAAGGGGGATATTTGAAAAAAATAAGCCTAGGGTTTCCCCATTACAAAAACAATTACATTTTTACACTTAAGTAAAAATCACCTACATATCTCATTGATTTTTACTGAATATATATCCTTCATTTAACCCAAATAAAACACTCATTGAGATTTAAAATTTCTTCCAAGAGGGACCTGGCCAAGAGGGATGAATAAAACATAGTTACAACAATAAATACAAGACAAATACAACTTTCACACATTATAAGGAGCGAACACAGCATCCAGTTTAAATGCAACACTGAACAGTCAAATATATTAATATATGCAATTTTTTATTTTAGCGAGAATTTGGGTAGAAATGACATAGTCTAAGGGTGCTATTTTCTTGTTCAAAGTGACTTTAATTCCCCAATAGTGATAATCTCTGACAGTTTCAGGTCCTGCTGTAAATTATTCCAAGCAGAGGGGGTGGAAAATTTAATAGCTTTTTTTTGCAAAGTAGAGTTGAATCAAATGGGACTGAACAACATCAAAGGTAGACTGCAGAAATGTAAGAGTGTGGACTACTGAGGGGGACAAACAGTAGATAACTGTGTCATCTGCATAAAAATGGGAAGCAGCATATTGAAAAATTGTCACAAAGACAATGTGCATATATGGTGAACAACAGTTGACCTAATATGGAGCCCTGAGGCATGCCTTTTGATACAAGAAGGGCAAACCATTATTAGATAACCGTCAGCCTGAGCAATCCGCAAAATGGCCCGGTCCTCCGATTCTTTTTCAATCTTCCATGCCAATAATTTGTATTTTTAAAATATTAATTTCAACAGAGTGTGTTTTTAGATTATTGTAATTCACCTTCAAGTTACCAAGCTGGCAAAGTATATCAGGGTTTTTAAATAAAAAATTTAAAATAAAAACTGCAGTGAAATGCCATTTTTTCACTGTGGTCAGAAAATACCCATACTGTCACAGCCCTATTAACAGCCCCTCTCTTCTAGCCACTACGTTGAATACACTCTGAAACTGAAAGTGTCCATCTTTGGAACAATAACCACATCAAAACCAAACATGCCAAGAGTTAAAAACCCAATCGACCCATTGTGAATTTCTGACATTTCTGAAATTCCTGGGGCCTGTCACCAAATCGCAATGTACAACATGAGATCATTTCCTCTCTACTTAGTTTTGACAAATTTTACTTCTCAAAACAAATGCAACAACACATGCATGAGCACAGGAGTACCCTATAACAATCAACGTATTTGCAGTTTTTAAAGCAGATTCATTTGTGTAACATAATAAAGTGAGCTGCTGGGCAAATAAATATGTGGAATGGTCAAATGCTTTCAACAGCAAAACATTAAATGTGAAATTTTAAAATGGTCAGATTGGCAGTAATTCAGCAGTTTGATACACTAAACAAATTGGAGTATTGAAGCATATGTAATTGTGTTGGCACTGAATGGCAGATTTGGGAATGAGGAGTCCCTCTTAGAATGCATGAAAGCTCTCAGAGCAGACATTGTAGTCTGCTGATAGACTACTCTGTGTACAAGAGTGGGCATATCCATGTTGAACTGAATATCTGTGTGGTCTTTGTTCCTTGTTTCTAGGCCGGGCCTTTTCATGTCAGCAGACCAATCAAGTAGAGACTGGCAACTTAGCTCTGGTGATGCGTGCTGTGCACTACAAACAATGACTTAATAAAAAGTGGAGTACTTATGATGAAACTGAAAAGCATACCTCCGGGATTTCTAAATACACTGGTATACTACAATACCATGATAATGTAGAGCAGTCATCCTGCATCTATCCTCAGACCTTTGCTCAGTTGACATTGGCTGCAGAGGCTTTGTGGGCAAGTCGACTACCAGGCAGCTTAAGGACATGAGAATTTGAGGTTAAACCCAATGCAAGGTCATCAGTACTCTCCAGCACTGCCAAAAAGGAGAACTGGCAGCTCTGGATTAAGAGGAGAGACATCACTTGGGCCCTAAAATAACACCAATGACAGCAGCAGGGATTGAGGAAGCAGAGCAGAGGGAGGAGCACCTGGGACACCGAATGTTGCCCAGGACCCCTTATTTAAACATTTATTGATTTGGGAAGGTCAAATTTTGCTAATGAAATATAACAATTAAAATACAACGCATTATTTGCCATTTGACTATGGAGCATTATATTAGAACTGAGAGCTCCTCCTTAAACAAACATTAAGTACATTTAAGAAGGCTACATTAAAGAAGAAGATCAGGGCGGCTGTGGCTCAGAGGTAGATCAGCGGTTCGATCCCTGGCTCCTCCAGTCAACATGTCTAAGTATCCTTGGCTGACATCCCAAACCCTAAATTGCTCCAGATGTTGCGCCATCAGTGTGAGTGTGAATGGTTACTGAGTAGCAGGTGGCACCATGTATGGTAGCCTTGGCCACCTGTGTATGAATGTGTGTGTGAATGGGTAAATGTGACAAAAGTGCTTTAAGTGGTCGCAAGACTAGACAGTTGTACAAGTGCAGTCCATTTAACATTTCATCATCGTCTTTATTGCTTTATATTATTGTCCTCCAGCCCCGTTTCATGTATCTTTGAGTACCTGCATTACATTTTTAATGCCTGTATGGTTTAGAAAGATATCAAAGTTCACACACTGTATGCGACAGGTATAAAAATATACAGAGCATGTACAAGACAAAACACAGCATGAAAACAAATTACAAACTAAACCCCAAACAACAGCTGTAATATAGAGAGTAGGACGGTCCTCTATCTCTGCGTTAATACCAAAAAAAAAAAAAGCTTTTTGAGCTGGAGGCCAGGTTTGATATTGAAAGGGAGAAAGAGAGTTGCCTATATAAAAGGCACTTTCAGAATAATGGGGTAAATAAACAGTATATTGACTAAGAGCGACAAGGTTTATAGATTATGGTCTGATATTACAATACTTTCATACACACAGGAAGGGATTGACGGGAGAAGTTGATTATCAGTAAGAAAGTAGTCAATGCTAGAAAAAGTTTTGTGCACAATGAGCATGAGCATGAAAAGAAAGCATAATCTCTCCTGTTAGATGAAGACAGCACCATACATCAGAGACACCGTAATACACAAAATATAATACATAAGACACCAAAATATTTTTAATAGTCCAAGCCATTTATACGTACAAGGAATCTGACTTGACACCTTAGATTCATTTTCAGTTAAAGAATGAAACCGATAAATTGTGATAGACCGTAACTGTAGCATAGGAAGACTATCATTAGGTCATTAAATAAATAAATGATGGTTTGATTGTATTTACATGACACCTATTTAGGTAGCCTGTTGGGCTAGGGAAAAGGGAGCTTTCAACACTAACAGTAAGTAATACCTGCTATGCCAGCTTCTGCCAGCAGATGCCAATGATGAGCAAACAGGTTTTTGAAATGTTTCAAAACAGTTTGCAAATATTGAAAGATTTCAAAGTTTTGCCTGCTATAGAAAATATTGCTCAGCCACTGCCAAAGCACTTCACTGTTACAACTTCTTGATCTGTGGAATTGTTCACCAGTTTGGTGACAAGGAACAATGCAAGGCAGTATCATAATGACTTAGTGACTCAATGCAAAAAAAAAAAAAAAAAATCACCAGAAATAAGAAACTACAGCTCAGACTAGGAAAAGTAACACCCAACTCACTCATGGCGTAAACTATGAATGAACTAAAAGATTACAAAAAACAGCATAAACCACCATGTTCTAAACAGACACATTATAAAAACACTGACAAAAACTTACATTTGCATTTTGGAACATAAAAAAGCAAAATTAACTGCAAACTAAAAACTACTCAGTTCAGCATTAGGCATGATGGGAAAAATAGGCTAAATGATTGGAACTGCAATGAAAATGTTGTTTTTGAAAGGCTGAATGGCATTAAATATGGATGTTACAACAAGTAGTTCTGTCCAAGCAATCTGATTTGTCCACAAGACATGTGGCCAAAGATGCATGACAGCACACCTTCCTAATCACTAAATGAATTATTCGACCTCTTCTTAATCACTGCTCTTTAAGAATTCATATAATAATCATACCATTTCAAGCAGGGGATAAGGGGCATTTTAGAACAGTGTCAATGAACATCAATTTCACTACATCGAAGAGTGAAACCTCCCCAGGAGAAAATACAGCTGATCAAATGAAAAATAACAGCCAGTTCACTAATGGTGTAAATTATAAACTGACACATGGATAACAATAACCAGCATAAACCACCAAGTTCTGAATAGACACATTATAAACACTGCCAAAAAGTGACATCCATGTGTATGAACATAAAACGGCAAACTTTACTGCTACCTATAAACTACTCAGTCTAGATCTAGGCAAAGTAGTAAAAACAGGCTAATAGTTGGGTTGGCATAGCTCAGTATATCCTAACAATTGTTAATTTTGTGATAAAAGCACCAAATTTGGCATACATGTTTATGAATATATTGGAACAAAATTGGATACTGGGCCATCTCAAACTCTGACCCCTGTGGCCGTGGCAACCATTTTTCAAAATAGCTGCCAGCGGTTGGTTATTTTCTTTTCTCATTGGATCCACATGCAATAAAGGACATTACCTAGATCCTAAAGACCCTGAAAAACAAATAAAATACTCACCTACAATTCCATGGACTTTTACAAAGTAATTGGTCATTTAACTATATTGTATTTTTATCACAATGTGCCATGAATCAGGAAAATCTGCAGTGTTTCCTCTACACTCATTTAGGAGTGGCGGCCCACCACTCCTAAATCCTACCCACCGCTCCTTCAAATGTCGTTTTTTTTTGGTTGTTTTTTTTTTTTTTTTAATTGCAAATACACCACCGCCGCATCACAGCACAGTCCCGCACTGCGTTGGGTGTTGCGAGTGCTGAGGCAGATAACTATCTTGCTCCGCATCTACTCTTTGGGGTAGATACCACCGCCCCCCCCCACCCCCCAGCAGAACTAACTGGTGCCGACGTTAATTAGCTACTCGCATCCAGGCATCAGGTCGTAGAGTCAGAGGAGTGTCGGCTTGAAAATTGCGTGCAACTTACCGGAGAAAAGGTAGACTTATTAGCTTAAGAAAACTTATAATAGATTTTATTAGTTAAATAAACATTCGCAAAATAGTGATGGCCAGCTAAGGTTACGTAGCTTAAGTTAATTGGGCCCGGTGCCAACACAACTCAGTGTCGCTAACGTGAGTAAACTAATTGATAGCATTAAGCGATATACACGCCATGATGTATTTTTACATTCAGCCTTTAAAAAGCGATTTTCATGCCAACCATTCAATAAAAAGGGGCATTATGCTGGGCATAAAACTAAAACCTGCAGTCAAGTGTCATTTGTTTACACCGCCACGGCTCCCCGGAGAGCCTGCCCCCGCTGCTGAAAAAAATCCTAGAGGAAACACTGAACTGTCCAGTTACTTATGTGCTAATAATGTATTTACTTGATTTGTATTGCTTACAGACATCCCCACTCAAGTTCAAGCATTTCCAATTTGAGTTAGAAAAGGCATGAGATTACCTGTGGGCATTACTGTGGGCATGTGCTGCATTCTTCAGTTCGCAGTTACACCTAATATCAGTAACACCACTGAAAACCAGCCAACTCACTGATGGCTCCACTTTTTCTTTTAGTCAATCTTTCAAATGTCACACAAGTATTTTTACATGTTATTACTTTTACACGTCTATGTTGTTGTGTTCAAGCTGTTGTGCTTTGTTATGGTTAATGGTAATGGTTGAATAAATGACAGTGCTAGGTACTGTAGAGTAGTGGAACATTTAAGGCAATGCAGCTCTCCAAGGATCTGAGCTTTTATATTTCTACTTTTGATAATATAACTTGTCACAATATGTTGGTAGTTGTACGTGGTTTTGTTCCAAAAAGGTGAATTATAAACAGTTTTATGATTTTTTGTTGTTTTGAAGAATAGGCTCAGTTGCCACATTTCGTTATTGTAACAGTTAACTTTCAGCTAGTGGGCTGAAGGAATGTAAACATGTTGTGATCAAGCCATATTGCAATCATGAATAAGATTCAATGGGTCTCATGCTGCAATACTGTCTTAAATTTCACTTATAATATTCTCTTAATTTTCTGTTAGGATAAAAAAGTAAAAGAAAAAAAGTCAGCCCTGGATGCACATCAACCATCCAAATCTGCTCTGACCATCTGTGCTTAATGTTGAATCCCACTGATCGTAAGTCAGCTGTAAGCAAAGGTAATGCCCACCAAACACTACAGATGGGCAGTTCCTGTGCTGGGTGCAGACTCTGGCACATGACCAACACTGGAGACAACATACCAAAAAATATTGTGAGAAGAACTCCTACAGTAGTAAAACTGACATAAGCCAACTGTTGAATAAATTTAAACAGAGTAAATCTGATTTCCCAGAGTGTTAGTACTGGTGTTACAGGAAAATCAAAAACAAAAAAACAATAATAACAAAATATTTGCAGTGGCAGCAGCAGGAAGTAATCAGATCCTTTACTTAGACTAAGCCTGAGTTAAAATTCCTAATACCACACTGTAAAAAGTATTAAAAGTAAACATGAAAAAAAGTTTAAAGACATTTAAAAATTAAAATAACTGAAACAAATAAAGTGAAACAAAGCAAGTTTTTTGCATGAAAAATGACTTACACGATAATAAAAATTGTCTGCAATTAATTATCTGATTAATTGACTTATTTTTTCAGCTGTGCTTGAATTTTCCTATGGTTTGTGTGCAAAAATCTTAATTTGCAAAGACGTTATATAATAGTAGTTAAGTAAAAAGTCAGATAAAAGTAAAAGATTTGAGGCAACCTCTAGCTCACCCGATAGTGTGCTCCCCATATACTGAGGCCTTTGAAGTGGCCTGGGTTCAATTACAACCTGTGGCCCTTTGCTGCATGTCAAATGTAAAAAATATTTTGTCTTGCACTGGGCAACAATATGCGGAAAAAAAGATGTTTTTCTCCCATCTTAGTCAGACTGCCTTAACCATACCAAAATGTGTATTACCTAAGATAAAAGCAAAAATAACACTGGTGAATCCCAAAAGTCAATGGGTACAAACAAAAATAACAACAACTCCTGGACAGAAGCAAAACTAAGAGAAGATCTGTTCATGCATTATTTCTTGCAGGAGCAATTTTACAGAATAAGAATGCAAACTACCTTTTAGTTTACTAGAATCTGTAATTACTAGTATTATATTAAACAAAAGCCTGTGTTTACGTTCACTGAGATTCTGATAGCCTCATGATTTTGAATGGAAATAGCGAATGAATATCTGTCATTATGAGACATGTTGTCATTATTTTGAGATAGTGTGATTTTGTCATATTTTGTATTGTTTTATTGTTCCACCTTAATTCAGTTGGGAGTTAGCACCTAATACCAGTAAAACCAGCGAAGACCAGCCAACTCACTGATCATTTCCCATTTAATCTTTTAGAATAAATATTTCTAAAATATATCACCTCTGGAGTCAGCTTGCAGTCTATGAGTGTAACACTTTTCTGTAATGTAAAGTATATAAGTAACATAGTGATAATCATGTAGAATGATGACATGTTCTTGATGTCAGCATTCTGTAATTAACAAGATCACGATAGCTGCACTGGTCTTTTTAAACAACTTCAGTACTTCCTGCATATTTAATGGCATGAGTACATTTACTGAGCATTGATACACAGCCTTTGGTAATATGCCACTGTACTCTCTACTGCTGCAGTTAAATCCAGTTATTACGATAACATGTAGAGGTAATCTCATCATATTGTTGCATTTGTATTCACTAATTATTTCCTTCCATTTTAATAAAACATATTTTCACTTGTACATAATTAACATCTGTGGTGTTGAAAACATGGCACAGCAGCGTGGGGATGGCCAAAGTGCTATATACCAGTAACAGCATGTTTATGAGAATGCCAATCTGTAGTGGCCCGATATCCAGACCACCTACTTCCTGGAGTATTAACAAGGTTTAATTACATATATGATTCGACTGACGTGACTGTTTGTTTTCCATTTATTATTCAGACTTTGTGTATTTCCATGGAAACAGAGATAACATACGCAATAATCTTTTTATTTTGAGAGCCAACTGCCCCAAAACATGAATACATTTTGATTATACACTTGTTTGTTACTAGATGTATAATGTCATTTGAGCCCTTGAGCCTTGGTTCTCACCACAACACTGTCATGCTCAAATTTTGTTAAAGCACACCCTTGAGTGTAATATTGCTTGATTGAAGCAGAACATTCTTTTAGATAACATGTTGTGAATTTTGGTAATTATGATACTTCTATCTCTTTTCATTATTTTGACTTTTGGATTTTTTAAAAATACAGGTTAAGTTTTTGAGTATGTAGTAATTAACTGTGTATATAGAAAAATTTTCTTGTCAGCAGGTATCTTAGTTGTGACAAGACTGAGCAAGCTGAGCATTTCTGTGTTTATATCTGGTGTATTTATAGTGTGGCCAGCAGATTCAATGAGACTAGAAAATGTGTCTTTTGCTAGGTCATTACCAAGGTTTGACCTGCTTGCTTAGAGTAGTAAACTATGTTTCATTGCATATAGGATTCTACTGACATGACTAATTGTTTTCCACTTATTAGTCAGACTGTGTATTTCCATGGATGGGGGGTTCCCACTCCCATTTTTTCTCCAACATTTGAATTTTGAAAGCTAATTGCCCCAAAACATGAATACATTTTTACTATACATTGTTATTTTGTTGGTAATAGTTAAGGGGTAACAATTAATCGACGATTTGCTCAAGCTTGTGAAATTTAATTTATCTACTATTAAAAACAATATCTATTCTCCTGTACATCCTAGCTCTCAGTAGAACTGTTTATTTTAAAGCAGATTTCAATGACAAGCATTCCCAAAAACAGGGTGCGATATAACTAATTTATGACAAGGCGCTCATCTTGGGGTCAATGCAAGATGAAGTGGGCATGGCAAAGAATTGTGCCATGCCAGTATATGCCATCCATAAACTCTGCAATGCTGTGTTCAAATACAACATAGCGACGACAACTACACTTTACTACATAATACTCACAACAGCAATTCACCATCACCTTGTTAGCATGGAAGAACTGAAGTGCACAGCGGGCAGAAAAAAAAAACTGTCAATCTGCACAGTTATGGAGAAAGACATCTGACCAGTATGGTTGGATGACCAAGAATTTTGGGAAAATTATGCATCTGCTTGAACCATCATATAATATCCCATCCCGAGGCACAATCATCTCACCCATCAAGAGCAGGTACACAGAGGCTAAGTTAGCCAACATCGCTAGCAGGGTTATGTTAACAACAGCTGGACTGGATAAATATTGTATTGTTTACTTCACTACTATTATTACCTAACTACTTCCCAAATTTAGATTTTTGCCCAAAAACCATATGAAACTATACAGATGTATCTGAAACAATTTGTCGATTTATTAGAAAATTAATTGGCAACTATTTTTTTTTACCATCCTGTGAGTCATGCAAAAAAATCCCAAAAAACACTGTATAGTTTCAGCGTCTTATATATCTGTATGTATGAGGACTTGCTGCTTTCCCTTTTAGTTATTATAATTTATTTAAACCTTTTTGCATGCATACTTTTACTTTTAATACTTCAATACATTCTCTAGCTACATTTGGTTTGCTTAGGTTTATTTCACAATAGCCTACATAAATTTCACTTCTCCAAAATCTCTTACAACATTTTTTGATGTCACCTCTCATGTGTCAAAGTGTTTGCACATGGTACAAGACCTGTCCTGTATAGTGTTTAGGAGGCTGGTAAGAGCATATATGAATGGTTTAGAATATTTAAAGCATCTGAAGTTGACTCCATATTTTCAATATTTTCTGTTACTGGAATTTTAGAGAAAATATAGGACAAAGTATTGAAAGACAAGTGAACGTTAAGTACAGGAAACATTGTTCATGCAGTTGTGAATGCCTGTTGTCGGCATCTGCAGCAATATACCACTTTTAAAGTATACCGTGATATGAAAGATGATGGTTATCATACTGTGTACATTTGCTTATCTACAAAATTGAAAAAAAAATTAAACTACAGGAAAAACCTCACCTTCATTGTAGCTGTTTTCAATTACACATACTTTCATTAAAACAATTCGATCTTAATTAAAGGGATACAATATTTGTTCACCGAAAAAAACCCTTATGTTTTCATTCCTTTAAGGGTCATTCTGACTGAAATCCGCTCTTAGTTAGACTGCTTAACTCATCCAGCAGCACCACATGACAAGACCTGACTTGATCCTTTTCCCCTAGGTGAAGAGGACAAACTTGTTTCTAGATTGTAAAAAAGCCACTGCTCCACCCCACATGATTAGACCCGGGTGCACTGCGACGTACAATCAACGGTTAACATCCGGTGATGGTCAGCAGCATGTATAAAAATGTATCATCACCAAAAATGATTAATTCATTAGACAGCACTCTCTGCCACCCTTATCAGAATACTAATACAGTGGTGAAGGGATGACATATCTTTGTAGGCCAACCAGAAGTAAGCATCGCACTGGTTCCCTCGTCAAAAACCTTATGGGATTTTTTTAATGGGAATTTCACTTATTGCCAAAAATAAGCTCTGTGACGAACACAAGTTTGCGAGACTTACACATTTTGTTTAGCGTGATAATCTTCGTAGATGAACACCACTTTTGTGTGTTTTGAAGCGTAAATTAAATCACCAGAAGCAAAAAGCTATTGTTAGGCTAAACACGAACTACATAGCAATTGCACGTATTAAACGTCACCACTACAAACACTGTAAAAACATGGTAAAACACGATCGAAAAATATTATAAACAGATAAATGTACAAGTTCGAGCACGAGTCTATAAAGCTGTGACGGTGGACAAGTGTATTTAATGTGTTTCTGTGTCTGCTGTGATGACGTCTAACGCTGTAGTCCCATTTAGCCACTTGTTAGCAACTGCCTTTTTTAAGACGAGTAAAACCTTAAAAGTTCAAAAATCTGGTTTAAAATCTGGACATATTTTATGTTGCAGAACAAAACATCTAAATATCTTTAGCCTGTGTTAACCGCAGACCTTATTTAGGGCATTTTACCAAAAACCGATGAAAAAAATCAAAAGATTTTTGGAGAAGGGAACCAGGAGTGCTAAGAGGCTAACAGTCTTCTGCGTTATAGGACTCATTACTTCACCACTCTATTGGGGGAATATCTCCAGCATAGTTCCACTGATTTATAGAATCAATGCAAAGTGCACTGAAGCTGTTATGTTGTTCAGTTACTTTATATTATTTTTGAGCCTCATAAACAGGCCAAGTTGATAATGTGGTTGGAAAGAAAGATGGTGGATTGCCTGTCAGTTTTTTTTTTTTTTTTTTTATACTGTCAGCCCCCTCAACCACAAATGCACAAATTCCTCGACCACGTGTAAAATCGAGCAAAGTAAACTGACTTTACTCTTCTTTTCATGTCATTTAACTTAACCATATAACTTGAAACCCTTCCGTACCAGTCAGTGTGTCTATACAAGAGGTAATTTCAGATATCTTTGATTTCAATTTGTTCAATTTAACTCAATTTAAGTACAGCACGGCTTGTGCTTCAGTAACCTGCAAGTCATCATAATGGCCAAAAGCCTCGCTGTAGTGCAGTAAAGATGGTTTATTTTCGTCAGTACAGTGCAGCCTTTCAGTGCAGCATCTAACGACGACCTCATCCCTTTACAACAATACTACTATATTACAGAAGAGCCCCGATGACCAGGGGCGTTGAAGCGTGTGTGTGTGTGTGTGTGTGTGTGTATTTAATGTGGTTTTTATCACGAGCAACGTTTTCTATTCCGTAATCCAATGCCAATCATTGTGAGAACAAGTAACACCAGAGGTGGTGCCGAATATGCTTGTTTTTTTTTTTGTTTCGATCGTTGTCTCCATCCTAAGAGCATAGACAGACGATGCGAACCATCTCCACAAGTTAGAATTCATAGAAATAGAAGCTGCATGGCGATACAGCATGTAGGGTACTGTCATACCGAATGCAAGCGTGATGTGCAAACATTCAAGTCATGCAGTTAAATTAATCTGTATTTTCAGCGTTGACAAACAAAGCAAGGACACACTTTACAGCCAGATTTTTGAGTGAAAGCTACAATCATTCTGTCTCGACACAAGAAATAAAGTAAGATATACTACACACACACGCGCGCTACTAATAAAGACAGCTGGGTAGCCAACTGCAGTTAATAACTGTTAGCTAGATCAGCTTACCTGCGTCGTCCAGGTGCTGGTCTCTCACTGTAACTGTACGTTAGGGCTGTCTCCGTCGCTTCTCTCGCTAGAAGGTTAACGTTAGCGTCCTGATGTCTTTGAATCTTTTTCACTGATGAATTTAAATGTCTCACATCCTGCCTGGCCACGCCACATGGCCTGACAACTTGGCTGGGCCGCACAGTCCAATAAGAAAAGAGGCAGGGCTGTCGGATACAGCCACTGATGGAGCCATTCGTTGAACGCCCCGGGACTCACAGAGAGAGAGACAGAAATAATGAGTCGGGGTTACTGGAGTTCATACTGATTCTCCTCATGGCCCCCACTGTCTCTACCGCCGTTCCACCCCACCGGACGACCCTCCCACCTCTCCCTCTGATTGGCTAGTACTCGTAGTATTCGTTGGCTGGATTGGTTAGGTTTAGGCATGAGGCGTGAAGTTGATACGCGTTAGGCTTCGTCATTGAAAGGGTAACAACACCAATCAGGGGTCGATCAAGGCTGAGAAGGCGGGATCGAGCTTTTTGGCACCCTCCGAAACAAACGAGAGCAGACTACAGGGACAGTTACATCATACTACCGAGGAGTGTCAGTCTACGTGAAGATAAACTTGAAAAGTGTCGCTATACGCACCTGCTGGTCGCCTCATATGACAACTAAACTGCAAATACTAGATGATGGTGTTACAAATGCTCTGGATCGAAATTTGATAAACTGTGCAGCTCTTAAGCTAATCCTTTTTATAATATTTATTTTCTTAAAACTTGCATTTGGAAAGCACCTGACGCCAAGAGCTGTGTTCGAAACGTCCCCTTATTTACTCATTCACTATGCAGTGTGCATTAAATAGTGAACTATATAGGGAATAACCAAACCAGATTTTGGAGGCTAAATTGAATTTTTTCCCCCTGGAAATGTAGGGTACATCGCATGTACCATGGATGTGTTATAGTAAAGTAGGTATGTACACAAATGTGTTGTGCGTTGTGGATATTTCATACTAGTGGATAAAAATTACCAGCTGAGAATTTGAACACCGCAACAAAATAGTGATACACTATATAGTGCACTATCTTTGTGATAGGGGACAATTTTAAATGCAGCTGAGGAGATTCCAGAGTCTCAGCTACAGAACATCTCACCTCAGGAACTTCACATATCCTAAGGCTGTTTACAACTTAAACACTGACCCTCTCTGACATGTAGCAATAGAAAAAGCAAACATGCACTTTTAAAATAGGTAGGCTTCAGCACAAAGCAACACATACTTTAAAACGAAATGGGTGTAGCAGCACATGTACTTAAGAGACTCATTGACCTATTATTATAGGATACCGTAGGTCTGTTTTCCAAATGATTAGATATTTCTGTCAAGTGTTTTTGCTGTCTAGTAAATATTTGTGGGGTTTTTTTTGTCTGCTTTTGAGATGCACTGAGGCAAATTCCAATTAATTAATGTTGACATGGCAATAAAATACTGGATCTTGAATGTGATGTGGGCCCAAGTCTGGTAAGACAGCACAGTGGTGCTTTGAGCCAACTGCTCACATCAGCATGCCAATGTTAGTAATAATTGTAGTGTATGTTGATGTTTAGCAGGTATAATGTTTACCATCTTAGTTTAGTGTGTATGAAATTTCAACATCTAAGTAGCATCAAGCATAAAGTACAACTAAGGTTCTAGCTCATATTATTAGTTTTGAGCATATTGGATATAAATAAAAGTGAGGAGCAACACTTTTACCAGATGACTGCACTAGTTGAAAAATTAGGGGTTGGGAGTTTTACCATAAGTGTAAGTGCCATATTCCAGGCATCCTAGTAGATGAGTTGTCAAGATGTTGTGGAGATATGTCAATAAAGAATGTCAGCTCATGCTGATGCAAAAAAAAAGAAAAAAAAAGTACATCACAGAAATCTTTACTGAGTCCGAGAGACTGTCATTATGTGATTAACATCTCAAGAGCCATGCTGTTGTGCATGGATAAAAACAATTCTAACTGACCTTTAGTTTAACTAAACAGACGAAACCATACCCCAGTCACAGCCTGTTCACCCTGCTGCCATCTGGAAAACGATACAGAAGTATCTGCTGCCGAAGCACCAGACAGCTTCTTTTCCCAGGCTGTGAGACATCAACTCCTCCTTCGATGCCAAAAGATGTAGCAGGATTTAGGAACAGAATCTATTTTTTTCTTAAACAACATTTTTTAAAAAAGACAAATAAGTCTACCCTGTACCTACCTTGTAACTTTATTTTGTAATATTTTTGTGTATGGGAGTTTGTTTGTCTCATGGCTATTCCAAGGGGGGCACTTTGTAGACCACAAGTTAGATGTGGGGCAATGTTATTTTTCACTGTATTGTCTCAGACTCTGATTTATGTTTTGTGTTTCAGATATCAATATATGAATTTATTTATGATTTTAAAAGGGGGGATTTTACACCCCTCCCACTATCTTGGAGGCTGACGTGGCCAGCATCATCAGGCAGCTTGCCGACATGGGAGGCTCATTAGCTTGATTACACTTAGCTAGGCCTTCCCAGCTACAAAAGCTGGTCCAGGTGCTGACTCATTTTCTTCCTTCCTCCAGTAGACATCCAACTTGCATTATTTGTTGTGGTTCAGGTGGTTTTGTTTGTTTGTTTTTGTATGTCTAAGTTTAATAAATTAGTATTGTCACTAAATCTCTTGTGCGGACTCCCTTCTTGTTACATTCACTGTGCCAGTTTGTGACAGTAATGACCTGGTAACATCTGGTGTTACTGATAAGAATAACTTACGAGTTACTAGTTACTACTACTACTATTTTCCAATAATAATTGCAATTATTATTGGAAAATAGTAGTAGTAGTAACTAGTAACTCGTAAGTTATTCTTATCAGTAACACCAGATGTTACCAGGTCATTACTGTCACAAACTGGCACAGTGAATGTAACAAGAAGGGAGTCCGCACAAGAGATTTAGTGACAATACTAATTTATTAAACTTAGACATACAAAAACAAACAAACAAAACCACCTGAACCACAACAAATAATGCAAGTTGGATGTCTACTGGAGGAAGGAAGAAAATGAGTCAGCACCTGGACCAGCTTTTGTAGCTGGGAAGGCCTAGCTAAGTGTAATCAAGCTAATGAGCCTCCCATGTCGGCAAGCTGCCTGATGATGCTGGCCACGTCAGCCTCCAAGATAGTGGGAGGGGTGTAAAATCCCCCCTTTTAAAATCATAAATAAATTCATATATTGATATCTGAAACACAAAACATAAATCAGAGTCTGAGACAATACAGTGAAAAATAACATTGCCCCACATCTAACTTGTGGTCTACAAAGTGCCCCCCTTGGAATAGCCATGAGACAAACAAACTCCCATACACAAAAATATTACAAAATAAAGTTACAAGGTAGGTACAGGGTAGACTTATTTGTCTTTTTTAAAAAATGTTGTTTAAGAAAAAAATAGATTCTGTTCCTAAATCCTGCTACATCTTTTGGCATCGAAGGAGGAGTTGATGTCTCACAGCCTGGGAAAAGAAGCTGTCTGGTGCTTCGGCAGCAGATACTTCTGTATCGTTTTCCAGATGGCAGCAGGGTGAACAGGCTGTGACTGGGGTATGGTTTCGTCTGTTTAGTTAAACTAAAGGTCAGTTAGAATTGTTTTTATCCATGCACAACAGCATGGCTCTTGAGATGTTAATCACATAATGACAGTCTCTCGGACTCAGTAAAGATTTCTGTGATGTACTTTTTTTTTCTTTTTTTTTGCATCAGCATGAGCTGACATTCTTTATTGACATATCTCCACAACATCTTGACAACTCATCTACTAGGATGCCTGGAATATGGCACTTACACTTATGGTAAAACTCCCAACCCCTAATTTTTCAACTAGTGCAGTCATCTGGTAAAAGTGTTGCTCCTCACTTTTATTTATATCCAATATGCTCAAAACTAATAATATGAGCTAGAACCTTAGTTGTACTTTATGCTTGATGCTACTTAGATGTTGAAATTTCATACACACTAAACTAAGATGGTAAACATTATACCTGCTAAACATCAACATACACTACAATTATTACTAACATTGGCATGCTGATGTGAGCAGTTGGCTCAAAGCACCACTGTGCTGTCTTACCAGACTTGGGCCCACATCACATTCAAGATCCAGTATTTTATTGCCATGTCAACATTAATTAATTGGAATTTGCCTCAGTGCATCTCAAAAGCAGACAAAAAAAACCCCACAAATATTTACTAGACAGCAAAAACACTTGACAGAAATATCTAATCATTTGGAAAACAGACCTACGGTATCCTATAATAATAGGTCAATGAGTCTCTTAAGTACATGTGCTGCTACACCCATTTCGTTTTAAAGTATGTGTTGCTTTGTGCTGAAGCCTACCTATTTTAAAAGTGCATGTTTGCTTTTTCTATTGCTACATGTCAGAGAGGGTCAGTGTTTAAGTTGTAAACAGCCTTAGGATATGTGAAGTTCCTGAGGTGAGATGTTCTGTAGCTGAGACTCTGGAATCTCCTCAGCTGCATTTAAAATTGTCCCCTATCACAAAGATAGTGCACTATATAGTGTATCACTATTTTGTTGCGGTGTTCAAATTCTCAGCTGGTAATTTTTATCCACTAGTATGAAATATCCACAACGCACAACACATTTGTGTACATACCTACTTTACTATAACACATCCATGGTACATGCGATGTACCCTACATTTCCAGGGGGAAAAAATTCAATTTAGCCTCCAAAATCTGGTTTGGTTATTCCCTATATAGTTCACTATTTAATGCACACTGCATAGTGAATGAGTAAATAAGGGGACGTTTCGAACACAGCTCTTGGCGTCAGGTGCTTTCCAAATGCAAGTTTTAAGAAAATAAATATTATAAAAAGGATTAGCTTAAGAGCTGCACAGTTTATCAAATTTCGATCCAGAGCATTTGTAACACCATCATCTAGTATTTGCAGTTTAGTTGTCATATGAGGCGACCAGCAGGTGCGTATAGCGACACTTTTCAAGTTTATCTTCACGTAGACTGACACTCCTCGGTAGTATGATGTAACTGTCCCTGTAGTCTGCTCTCGTTTGTTTCGGAGGGTGCCAAAAAGCTCGATCCCGCCTTCTCAGCCTTGATCGACCCCTGATTGGTGTTGTTACCCTTTCAATGACGAAGCCTAACGCGTATCAACTTCACGCCTCATGCCTAAACCTAACCAATCCAGCCAACGAATACTACGAGTACTAGCCAATCAGAGGGAGAGGTGGGAGGGTCGTCCGGTGGGGTGGAACGGCGGTAGAGACAGTGGGGGCCATGAGGAGAATCAGTATGAACTCCAGTAACCCCGACTCATTATTTCTGTCTCTCTCTCTGTGAGTCCCGGGGCGTTCAACGAATGGCTCCATCAGTGGCTGTATCCGACAGCCCTGCCTCTTTTCTTATTGGACTGTGCGGCCCAGCCAAGTTGTCAGGCCATGTGGCGTGGCCAGGCAGGATGTGAGACATTTAAATTCATCAGTGAAAAAGATTCAAAGACATCAGGACGCTAACGTTAACCTTCTAGCGAGAGAAGCGACGGAGACAGCCCTAACGTACAGTTACAGTGAGAGACCAGCACCTGGACGACGCAGGTAAGCTGATCTAGCTAACAGTTATTAACTGCAGTTGGCTACCCAGCTGTCTTTATTAGTAGCGCGCGTGTGTGTGTAGTATATCTTACTTTATTTCTTGTGTCGAGACAGAATGATTGTAGCTTTCACTCAAAAATCTGGCTGTAAAGTGTGTCCTTGCTTTGTTTGTCAACGCTGAAAATACAGATTAATTTAACTGCATGACTTGAATGTTTGCACATCACGCTTGCATTCGGTATGACAGTACCCTACATGCTGTATCGCCATGCAGCTTCTATTTCTATGAATTCTAACTTGTGGAGATGGTTCGCATCGTCTGTCTATGCTCTTAGGATGGAGACAACGATCGAAACAAAAAAAAAAACAAGCATATTCGGCACCACCTCTGGTGTTACTTGTTCTCACAATGATTGGCATTGGATTACGGAATAGAAAACGTTGCTCGTGATAAAAACCACATTAAATACACACACACACACACACACACACACGCTTCAACGCCCCTGGTCATCGGGGCTCTTCTGTAATATAGTAGTATTGTTGTAAAGGGATGAGGTCGTCGTTAGATGCTGCACTGAAAGGCTGCACTGTACTGACGAAAATAAACCATCTTTACTGCACTACAGCGAGGCTTTTGGCCATTATGATGACTTGCAGGTTACTGAAGCACAAGCCGTGCTGTACTTAAATTGAGTTAAATTGAACAAATTGAAATCAAAGATATCTGAAATTACCTCTTGTATAGACACACTGACTGGTACGGAAGGGTTTCAAGTTATATGGTTAAGTTAAATGACATGAAAAGAAGAGTAAAGTCAGTTTACTTTGCTCGATTTTACACGTGGTCGAGGAATTTGTGCATTTGTGGTTGAGGGGGCTGACAGTATAAAAAAAAAAAAAAAAAAACTGACAGGCAATCCACCATCTTTCTTTCCAACCACATTATCAACTTGGCCTGTTTATGAGGCTCAAAAATAATATAAAGTAACTGAACAACATAACAGCTTCAGTGCACTTTGCATTGATTCTATAAATCAGTGGAACTATGCTGGAGATATTCCCCCAATAGAGTGGTGAAGTAATGAGTCCTATAACGCAGAAGACTGTTAGCCTCTTAGCACTCCTGGTTCCCTTCTCCAAAAATCTTTTGATTTTTTTCATCGGTTTTTGGTAAAATGCCCTAAATAAGGTCTGCGGTTAACACAGGCTAAAGATATTTAGATGTTTTGTTCTGCAACATAAAATATGTCCAGATTTTAAACCAGATTTTTGAACTTTTAAGGTTTTACTCGTCTTAAAAAAGGCAGTTGCTAACAAGTGGCTAAATGGGACTACAGCGTTAGACGTCATCACAGCAGACACAGAAACACATTAAATACACTTGTCCACCGTCACAGCTTTATAGACTCGTGCTCGAACTTGTACATTTATCTGTTTATAATATTTTTCGATCGTGTTTTACCATGTTTTTACAGTGTTTGTAGTGGTGACGTTTAATACGTGCAATTGCTATGTAGTTCGTGTTTAGCCTAACAATAGCTTTTTGCTTCTGGTGATTTAATTTACGCTTCAAAACACACAAAAGTGGTGTTCATCTACGAAGATTATCACGCTAAACAAAATGTGTAAGTCTCGCAAACTTGTGTTCGTCACAGAGCTTATTTTTGGCAATAAGTGAAATTCCCATTAAAAAAATCCCATAAGGTTTTTGACGAGGGAACCAGTGCGATGCTTACTTCTGGTTGGCCTACAAAGATATGTCATCCCTTCACCACTGTATTAGTATTCTGATAAGGGTGGCAGAGAGTGCTGTCTAATGAATTAATCATTTTTGGTGATGATACATTTTTATACATGCTGCTGACCATCACCGGATGTTAACCGTTGATTGTACGTCGCAGTGCACCCGGGTCTAATCATGTGGGGTGGAGCAGTGGCTTTTTTACAATCTAGAAACAAGTTTGTCCTCTTCACCTAGGGGAAAAGGATCAAGTCAGGTCTTGTCATGTGGTGCTGCTGGATGAGTTAAGCAGTCTAACTAAGAGCGGATTTCAGTCAGAATGACCCTTAAAGGAATGAAAACATAAGGGTTTTTTTCGGTGAACAAATATTGTATCCCTTTAATTAAGATCGAATTGTTTTAATGAAAGTATGTGTAATTGAAAACAGCTACAATGAAGGTGAGGTTTTTCCTGTAGTTTAATTTTTTTTTCAATTTTGTAGATAAGCAAATGTACACAGTATGATAACCATCATCTTTCATATCACGGTATACTTTAAAAGTGGTATATTGCTGCAGATGCCGACAACAGGCATTCACAACTGCATGAACAATGTTTCCTGTACTTAACGTTCACTTGTCTTTCAATACTTTGTCCTATATTTTCTCTAAAATTCCAGTAACAGAAAATATTGAAAATATGGAGTCAACTTCAGATGCTTTAAATATTCTAAACCATTCATATATGCTCTTACCAGCCTCCTAAACACTATACAGGACAGGTCTTGTACCATGTGCAAACACTTTGACACATGAGAGGTGACATCAAAAAATGTTGTAAGAGATTTTGGAGAAGTGAAATTTATGTAGGCTATTGTGAAATAAACCTAAGCAAACCAAATGTAGCTAGAGAATGTATTGAAGTATTAAAAGTAAAAGTATGCATGCAAAAAGGTTTAAATAAATTATAATAACTAAAAGGGAAAGCAGCAAGTCCTCATACATACAGATATATAAGACGCTGAAACTATACAGTGTTTTTTGGGATTTTTTTGCATGACTCACAGGATGGTAAAAAAAAATAGTTGCCAATTAATTTTCTAATAAATCGACAAATTGTTTCAGATACATCTGTATAGTTTCATATGGTTTTTGGGCAAAAATCTAAATTTGGGAAGTAGTTAGGTAATAATAGTAGTGAAGTAAACAATACAATATTTATCCAGTCCAGCTGTTGTTAACATAACCCTGCTAGCGATGTTGGCTAACTTAGCCTCTGTGTACCTGCTCTTGATGGGTGAGATGATTGTGCCTCGGGATGGGATATTATATGATGGTTCAAGCAGATGCATAATTTTCCCAAAATTCTTGGTCATCCAACCATACTGGTCAGATGTCTTTCTCCATAACTGTGCAGATTGACAGTTTTTTTTTTCTGCCCGCTGTGCACTTCAGTTCTTCCATGCTAACAAGGTGATGGTGAATTGCTGTTGTGAGTATTATGTAGTAAAGTGTAGTTGTCGTCGCTATGTTGTATTTGAACACAGCATTGCAGAGTTTATGGATGGCATATACTGGCATGGCACAATTCTTTGCCATGCCCACTTCATCTTGCATTGACCCCAAGATGAGCGCCTTGTCATAAATTAGTTATATCGCACCCTGTTTTTGGGAATGCTTGTCATTGAAATCTGCTTTAAAATAAACAGTTCTACTGAGAGCTAGGATGTACAGGAGAATAGATATTGTTTTTAATAGTAGATAAATTAAATTTCACAAGCTTGAGCAAATCGTCGATTAATTGTTACCCCTTAACTATTACCAACAAAATAACAATGTATAGTAAAAATGTATTCATGTTTTGGGGCAATTAGCTTTCAAAATTCAAATGTTGGAGAAAAAATGGGAGTGGGAACCCCCCATCCATGGAAATACACAGTCTGACTAATAAGTGGAAAACAATTAGTCATGTCAGTAGAATCCTATATGCAATGAAACATAGTTTACTACTCTAAGCAAGCAGGTCAAACCTTGGTAATGACCTAGCAAAAGACACATTTTCTAGTCTCATTGAATCTGCTGGCCACACTATAAATACACCAGATATAAACACAGAAATGCTCAGCTTGCTCAGTCTTGTCACAACTAAGATACCTGCTGACAAGAAAATTTTTCTATATACACAGTTAATTACTACATACTCAAAAACTTAACCTGTATTTTTAAAAAATCCAAAAGTCAAAATAATGAAAAGAGATAGAAGTATCATAATTACCAAAATTCACAACATGTTATCTAAAAGAATGTTCTGCTTCAATCAAGCAATATTACACTCAAGGGTGTGCTTTAACAAAATTTGAGCATGACAGTGTTGTGGTGAGAACCAAGGCTCAAGGGCTCAAATGACATTATACATCTAGTAACAAACAAGTGTATAATCAAAATGTATTCATGTTTTGGGGCAGTTGGCTCTCAAAATAAAAAGATTATTGCGTATGTTATCTCTGTTTCCATGGAAATACACAAAGTCTGAATAATAAATGGAAAACAAACAGTCACGTCAGTCGAATCATATATGTAATTAAACCTTGTTAATACTCCAGGAAGTAGGTGGTCTGGATATCGGGCCACTACAGATTGGCATTCTCATAAACATGCTGTTACTGGTATATAGCACTTTGGCCATCCCCACGCTGCTGTGCCATGTTTTCAACACCACAGATGTTAATTATGTACAAGTGAAAATATGTTTTATTAAAATGGAAGGAAATAATTAGTGAATACAAATGCAACAATATGATGAGATTACCTCTACATGTTATCGTAATAACTGGATTTAACTGCAGCAGTAGAGAGTACAGTGGCATATTACCAAAGGCTGTGTATCAATGCTCAGTAAATGTACTCATGCCATTAAATATGCAGGAAGTACTGAAGTTGTTTAAAAAGACCAGTGCAGCTATCGTGATCTTGTTAATTACAGAATGCTGACATCAAGAACATGTCATCATTCTACATGATTATCACTATGTTACTTATATACTTTACATTACAGAAAAGTGTTACACTCATAGACTGCAAGCTGACTCCAGAGGTGATATATTTTAGAAATATTTATTCTAAAAGATTAAATGGGAAATGATCAGTGAGTTGGCTGGTCTTCGCTGGTTTTACTGGTATTAGGTGCTAACTCCCAACTGAATTAAGGTGGAACAATAAAACAATACAAAATATGACAAAATCACACTATCTCAAAATAATGACAACATGTCTCATAATGACAGATATTCATTCGCTATTTCCATTCAAAATCATGAGGCTATCAGAATCTCAGTGAACGTAAACACAGGCTTTTGTTTAATATAATACTAGTAATTACAGATTCTAGTAAACTAAAAGGTAGTTTGCATTCTTATTCTGTAAAATTGCTCCTGCAAGAAATAATGCATGAACAGATCTTCTCTTAGTTTTGCTTCTGTCCAGGAGTTGTTGTTATTTTTGTTTGTACCCATTGACTTTTGGGATTCACCAGTGTTATTTTTGCTTTTATCTTAGGTAATACACATTTTGGTATGGTTAAGGCAGTCTGACTAAGATGGGAGAAAAACATCTTTTTTTCCGCATATTGTTGCCCAGTGCAAGACAAAATATTTTTTACATTTGACATGCAGCAAAGGGCCACAGGTTGTAATTGAACCCAGGCCACTTCAAAGGCCTCAGTATATGGGGAGCACACTATCGGGTGAGCTAGAGGTTGCCTCAAATCTTTTACTTTTATCTGACTTTTTACTTAACTACTATTATATAACGTCTTTGCAAATTAAGATTTTTGCACACAAACCATAGGAAAATTCAAGCACAGCTGAAAAAATAAGTCAATTAATCAGATAATTAATTGCAGACAATTTTTATTATCGTGTAAGTCATTTTTCATGCAAAAAACTTGCTTTGTTTCACTTTATTTGTTTCAGTTATTTTAATTTTTAAATGTCTTTAAACTTTTTTTCATGTTTACTTTTAATACTTTTTACAGTGTGGTATTAGGAATTTTAACTCAGGCTTAGTCTAAGTAAAGGATCTGATTACTTCCTGCTGCTGCCACTGCAAATATTTTGTTATTATTGTTTTTTTGTTTTTGATTTTCCTGTAACACCAGTACTAACACTCTGGGAAATCAGATTTACTCTGTTTAAATTTATTCAACAGTTGGCTTATGTCAGTTTTACTACTGTAGGAGTTCTTCTCACAATATTTTTTGGTATGTTGTCTCCAGTGTTGGTCATGTGCCAGAGTCTGCACCCAGCACAGGAACTGCCCATCTGTAGTGTTTGGTGGGCATTACCTTTGCTTACAGCTGACTTACGATCAGTGGGATTCAACATTAAGCACAGATGGTCAGAGCAGATTTGGATGGTTGATGTGCATCCAGGGCTGACTTTTTTTCTTTTACTTTTTTATCCTAACAGAAAATTAAGAGAATATTATAAGTGAAATTTAAGACAGTATTGCAGCATGAGACCCATTGAATCTTATTCATGATTGCAATATGGCTTGATCACAACATGTTTACATTCCTTCAGCCCACTAGCTGAAAGTTAACTGTTACAATAACGAAATGTGGCAACTGAGCCTATTCTTCAAAACAACAAAAAATCATAAAACTGTTTATAATTCACCTTTTTGGAACAAAACCACGTACAACTACCAACATATTGTGACAAGTTATATTATCAAAAGTAGAAATATAAAAGCTCAGATCCTTGGAGAGCTGCATTGCCTTAAATGTTCCACTACTCTACAGTACCTAGCACTGTCATTTATTCAACCATTACCATTAACCATAACAAAGCACAACAGCTTGAACACAACAACATAGACGTGTAAAAGTAATAACATGTAAAAATACTTGTGTGACATTTGAAAGATTGACTAAAAGAAAAAGTGGAGCCATCAGTGAGTTGGCTGGTTTTCAGTGGTGTTACTGATATTAGGTGTAACTGCGAACTGAAGAATGCAGCACATGCCCACAGTAATGCCCACAGGTAATCTCATGCCTTTTCTAACTCAAATTGGAAATGCTTGAACTTGAGTGGGGATGTCTGTAAGCAATACAAATCAAGTAAATACATTATTAGCACATAAGTAACTGGACAGTTCAGTGTTTCCTCTAGGATTTTTTTCAGCAGCGGGGGCAGGCTCTCCGGGGAGCCGTGGCGGTGTAAACAAATGACACTTGACTGCAGGTTTTAGTTTTATGCCCAGCATAATGCCCCTTTTTATTGAATGGTTGGCATGAAAATCGCTTTTTAAAGGCTGAATGTAAAAATACATCATGGCGTGTATATCGCTTAATGCTATCAATTAGTTTACTCACGTTAGCGACACTGAGTTGTGTTGGCACCGGGCCCAATTAACTTAAGCTACGTAACCTTAGCTGGCCATCACTATTTTGCGAATGTTTATTTAACTAATAAAATCTATTATAAGTTTTCTTAAGCTAATAAGTCTACCTTTTCTCCGGTAAGTTGCACGCAATTTTCAAGCCGACACTCCTCTGACTCTACGACCTGATGCCTGGATGCGAGTAGCTAATTAACGTCGGCACCAGTTAGTTCTGCTGGGGGGTGGGGGGGGGCGGTGGTATCTACCCCAAAGAGTAGATGCGGAGCAAGATAGTTATCTGCCTCAGCACTCGCAACACCCAACGCAGTGCAGGACTGTGCTGTGATGCGGCGGTGGTGTATTTGCAATTAAAAAAAAAAAAACAACCAAAAAAAAACGACATTTGAAGGAGCGGCGGGTAGGATTTAGGAGTGGTGGGCCGCCACTCCTAAATGAGTGTAGAGGAAACACTGCAGATTTTCCTGATTCATGGCACATTGTGATAAAAATACAATATAGTTAAATGACCAATTACTTTGTAAAAGTCCATGGAATTGTAGGTGAGTATTTTATTTGTTTTTCAGGGTCTTTAGGATCTAGGTAATGTCCTTTATTGCATGTGGATCCAATGAGAAAAGAAAATAACCAACCGCTGGCAGCTATTTTGAAAAATGGTTGCCACGGCCACAGGGGTCAGAGTTTGAGATGGCCCAGTATCCAATTTTGTTCCAATATATTCATAAACATGTATGCCAAATTTGGTGCTTTTATCACAAAATTAACAATTGTTAGGATATACTGAGCTATGCCAACCCAACTATTAGCCTGTTTTTACTACTTTGCCTAGATCTAGACTGAGTAGTTTATAGGTAGCAGTAAAGTTTGCCGTTTTATGTTCATACACATGGATGTCACTTTTTGGCAGTGTTTATAATGTGTCTATTCAGAACTTGGTGGTTTATGCTGGTTATTGTTATCCATGTGTCAGTTTATAATTTACACCATTAGTGAACTGGCTGTTATTTTTCATTTGATCAGCTGTATTTTCTCCTGGGGAGGTTTCACTCTTCGATGTAGTGAAATTGATGTTCATTGACACTGTTCTAAAATGCCCCTTATCCCCTGCTTGAAATGGTATGATTATTATATGAATTCTTAAAGAGCAGTGATTAAGAAGAGGTCGAATAATTCATTTAGTGATTAGGAAGGTGTGCTGTCATGCATCTTTGGCCACATGTCTTGTGGACAAATCAGATTGCTTGGACAGAACTACTTGTTGTAACATCCATATTTAATGCCATTCAGCCTTTCAAAAACAACATTTTCATTGCAGTTCCAATCATTTAGCCTATTTTTCCCATCATGCCTAATGCTGAACTGAGTAGTTTTTAGTTTGCAGTTAATTTTGCTTTTTTATGTTCCAAAATGCAAATGTAAGTTTTTGTCAGTGTTTTTATAATGTGTCTGTTTAGAACATGGTGGTTTATGCTGTTTTTTGTAATCTTTTAGTTCATTCATAGTTTACGCCATGAGTGAGTTGGGTGTTACTTTTCCTAGTCTGAGCTGTAGTTTCTTATTTCTGGTGATTTTTTTTTTTTTTTTTTGCATTGAGTCACTAAGTCATTATGATACTGCCTTGCATTGTTCCTTGTCACCAAACTGGTGAACAATTCCACAGATCAAGAAGTTGTAACAGTGAAGTGCTTTGGCAGTGGCTGAGCAATATTTTCTATAGCAGGCAAAACTTTGAAATCTTTCAATATTTGCAAACTGTTTTGAAACATTTCAAAAACCTGTTTGCTCATCATTGGCATCTGCTGGCAGAAGCTGGCATAGCAGGTATTACTTACTGTTAGTGTTGAAAGCTCCCTTTTCCCTAGCCCAACAGGCTACCTAAATAGGTGTCATGTAAATACAATCAAACCATCATTTATTTATTTAATGACCTAATGATAGTCTTCCTATGCTACAGTTACGGTCTATCACAATTTATCGGTTTCATTCTTTAACTGAAAATGAATCTAAGGTGTCAAGTCAGATTCCTTGTACGTATAAATGGCTTGGACTATTAAAAATATTTTGGTGTCTTATGTATTATATTTTGTGTATTACGGTGTCTCTGATGTATGGTGCTGTCTTCATCTAACAGGAGAGATTATGCTTTCTTTTCATGCTCATGCTCATTGTGCACAAAACTTTTTCTAGCATTGACTACTTTCTTACTGATAATCAACTTCTCCCGTCAATCCCTTCCTGTGTGTATGAAAGTATTGTAATATCAGACCATAATCTATAAACCTTGTCGCTCTTAGTCAATATACTGTTTATTTACCCCATTATTCTGAAAGTGCCTTTTATATAGGCAACTCTCTTTCTCCCTTTCAATATCAAACCTGGCCTCCAGCTCAAAAAGCTTTTTTTTTTTTTGGTATTAACGCAGAGATAGAGGACCGTCCTACTCTCTATATTACAGCTGTTGTTTGGGGTTTAGTTTGTAATTTGTTTTCATGCTGTGTTTTGTCTTGTACATGCTCTGTATATTTTTATACCTGTCGCATACAGTGTGTGAACTTTGATATCTTTCTAAACCATACAGGCATTAAAAATGTAATGCAGGTACTCAAAGATACATGAAACGGGGCTGGAGGACAATAATATAAAGCAATAAAGACGATGATGAAATGTTAAATGGACTGCACTTGTACAACTGTCTAGTCTTGCGACCACTTAAAGCACTTTTGTCACATTTACCCATTCACACACACATTCATACACAGGTGGCCAAGGCTACCATACATGGTGCCACCTGCTACTCAGTAACCATTCACACTCACACTGATGGCGCAACATCTGGAGCAATTTAGGGTTTGGGATGTCAGCCAAGGATACTTAGACATGTTGACTGGAGGAGCCAGGGATCGAACCGCTGATCTACCTCTGAGCCACAGCCGCCCTGATCTTCTTCTTTAATGTAGCCTTCTTAAATGTACTTAATGTTTGTTTAAGGAGGAGCTCTCAGTTCTAATATAATGCTCCATAGTCAAATGGCAAATAATGCGTTGTATTTTAATTGTTATATTTCATTAGCAAAATTTGACCTTCCCAAATCAATAAATGTTTAAATAAGGGGTCCTGGGCAACATTCGGTGTCCCAGGTGCTCCTCCCTCTGCTCTGCTTCCTCAATCCCTGCTGCTGTCATTGGTGTTATTTTAGGGCCCAAGTGATGTCTCTCCTCTTAATCCAGAGCTGCCAGTTCTCCTTTTTGGCAGTGCTGGAGAGTACTGATGACCTTGCATTGGGTTTAACCTCAAATTCTCATGTCCTTAAGCTGCCTGGTAGTCGACTTGCCCACAAAGCCTCTGCAGCCAATGTCAACTGAGCAAAGGTCTGAGGATAGATGCAGGATGACTGCTCTACATTATCATGGTATTGTAGTATACCAGTGTATTTAGAAATCCCGGAGGTATGCTTTTCAGTTTCATCATAAGTACTCCACTTTTTATTAAGTCATTGTTTGTAGTGCACAGCACGCATCACCAGAGCTAAGTTGCCAGTCTCTACTTGATTGGTCTGCTGACATGAAAAGGCCCGGCCTAGAAACAAGGAACAAAGACCACACAGATATTCAGTTCAACATGGATATGCCCACTCTTGTACACAGAGTAGTCTATCAGCAGACTACAATGTCTGCTCTGAGAGCTTTCATGCATTCTAAGAGGGACTCCTCATTCCCAAATCTGCCATTCAGTGCCAACACAATTACATATGCTTCAATACTCCAATTTGTTTAGTGTATCAAACTGCTGAATTACTGCCAATCTGACCATTTTAAAATTTCACATTTAATGTTTTGCTGTTGAAAGCATTTGACCATTCCACATATTTATTTGCCCAGCAGCTCACTTTATTATGTTACACAAATGAATCTGCTTTAAAAACTGCAAATACGTTGATTGTTATAGGGTACTCCTGTGCTCATGCATGTGTTGTTGCATTTGTTTTGAGAAGTAAAATTTGTCAAAACTAAGTAGAGAGGAAATGATCTCATGTTGTACATTGCGATTTGGTGACAGGCCCCAGGAATTTCAGAAATGTCAGAAATTCACAATGGGTCGATTGGGTTTTTAACTCTTGGCATGTTTGGTTTTGATGTGGTTATTGTTCCAAAGATGGACACTTTCAGTTTCAGAGTGTATTCAACGTAGTGGCTAGAAGAGAGGGGCTGTTAATAGGGCTGTGACAGTATGGGTATTTTCTGACCACAGTGAAAAAATGGCATTTCACTGCAGTTTTTATTTTAAATTTTTTATTTAAAAACCCTGATATACTTTGCCAGCTTGGTAACTTGAAGGTGAATTACAATAATCTAAAAACACACTCTGTTGAAATTAATATTTTAAAAATACAAATTATTGGCATGGAAGATTGAAAAAGAATCGGAGGACCGGGCCATTTTGCGGATTGCTCAGGCTGACGGTTATCTAATAATGGTTTGCCCTTCTTGTATCAAAAGGCATGCCTCAGGGCTCCATATTAGGTCAACTGTTGTTCACCATATATGCACATTGTCTTTGTGACAATTTTTCAATATGCTGCTTCCCATTTTTATGCAGATGACACAGTTATCTACTGTTTGTCCCCCTCAGTAGTCCACACTCTTACATTTCTGCAGTCTACCTTTGATGTTGTTCAGTCCCATTTGATTCAACTCTACTTTGCAAAAAAAAGCTATTAAATTTTCCACCCCCTCTGCTTGGAATAATTTACAGCAGGACCTGAAACTGTCAGAGATTATCACTATTGGGGAATTAAAGTCACTTTGAACAAGAAAATAGCACCCTTAGACTATGTCATTTCTACCCAAATTCTCGCTAAAATAAAAAATTGCATATATTAATATATTTGACTGTTCAGTGTTGCATTTAAACTGGATGCTGTGTTCGCTCCTTATAATGTGTGAAAGTTGTATTTGTCTTGTATTTATTGTTGTAACTATGTTTTATTCATCCCTCTTGGCCAGGTCCCTCTTGGAAGAAATTTTAAATCTCAATGAGTGTTTTATTTGGGTTAAATGAAGGATATATATTCAGTAAAAATCAATGAGATATGTAGGTGATTTTTACTTAAGTGTAAAAATGTAATTGTTTTTGTAATGGGGAAACCCTAGGCTTATTTTTTTCAAATATCCCCCTTTTGACAACTGTTAGGAGATCTTACTTAGGTAAAGACATAACCTCCATGGAGATAGGTGAAGGCTATATATTCCCTCAAAAGTGGCAAGGTACTGGGATTAGACAGTCCATGAGTTGTATTTTACAGACAACTTCTCTTAGCAGCTAATGTGCTTTTTCTTTCTATGATTCTGACCTGTCTTGAGAGAAGTTATTTTCCCAATCCCTATAGAGCACTGTACTTTAAAAAGAAAGAGAAAGATCCTCTGTTACGTGCCCCTTATAGATCAATGCTGATTTTCGGATCATTACTAAAATTCTAACTCTGCAACTTCAATCAGTAGCCCCTAGTCTTATCCACTCTGACCAAACAGGCCATCATTTGTCCAACAATATATAAAGGTTTTTCTTTATATTCTTTTCCACATGAAAGCCTGTCCATCCCCAATGCTGGTTATTTCTGTTAATGCTGAAAAAGCATTTGATAGATTTAGAATTTGACTATTTAATAGCCATTTTTATTGAGATTTCATTTTTAGCCCTGTCTTAATTTCCTGGATACATATTATTTATAGTTTCCTATGGTAATTATTAAGTTATAAGTTTCCTGACAATTATGTGGGGAGAGTGAGCGAAGGAGAGCGAAAACGAGAGAGATAGAGAGACCAGCGGATCCTGAAGACTCTTAACAATCTGGCCAACCAAATCATCTCAAAACAAAAAGAAAATTATATCAGATATTGGAACAAAATCACTAAACCCTAAACAGAGAATACATGCTGGCAGAATACCTGACCACCATGACAGATATAAAACAAAGAAAAATGTTGACAATGTACAGACTGAGTGGACACAGCCTGGCCATAGAAACAGGCCGTCACAGGCAGAGCAGACTCAGGGAGGCCAGGCTGTGTTCACTCTGTCATCAAAGAGAAGTCCAGACTGAATCTCACCTCCTACTACACTGTGACAAATTCAAAGGCTGTGGTCAAAAAGTTCAAATAAACTCCTTTCCTAACCACTTTTCCTTAACCTCCAGAGAAAACGTCATGAGATCAAGGAAAGACGTGAAGGAAAATTCATAAGGTCTTTAAGGACAAAAACAGACATTTTTTTTTGTAAATGTTTTGTGTTTTCTTTTAAAAACTTCATTTGCTGCCTTCTTCAAATCCTTTGTAATATGGATCTTAAGAAGTGTGCCATAAACTCTGAGTATTAATATTATGATCATGACTATAATGATAATAATAATAATAACTATTATTATTATTATTGCTATCCTTATTGTTATCTTAATCAGGCTTACTTCGCCTCCTGTGTTACCTACTCACCAAGTTGTTTGATGACCGTTATGAAGTCTAAATAAGGACAACCCGATGAAAAATATTACATTACCAAGGTGAGAATTAAAATAAAAGTAATGAAAGCTCCTAGTCACAGAAGTGAAATATAATGTTACACTCACTCTCCTTTCCCCTTGTATTGATCGTCATGAATCCTTATATGATTTCATGAAAATAATAAATATGAAAATATGTACAACGGTTACATCCACTGTTGTACGTATGAGCATTCTTACGTTTACAAAGGAAGCATTGACACACCTTTCCTTAATATTAGGAGAATTCCAACAGCTCTTTTCATGGAAGCTACTCGGTTCTGGTTCATCTCACTCAGTTAGGAACCTTCCTAAGCAAAAAGAGGTATTCTGTTGCAGCCAAAGATTTAAGAGAACATTTATTTGAAAAAATAAATGACATATATCCTAGGGTTTATCCATTTTCCAAATCCTCAGAAACTGCCTCATACGTACATGTGGGGAGGAAAGTCAGTGCGCAGTGTCAGCGACAAAATTTATGGAATATTGTCATAAATGAAGAGAAACAAGCTCTACGCTAAATGTTTCTATGTAACATGTGTCTAAAATATATTGATGTAATGTATTTAATAATTTAATAATTTGTTATTTTGCTTCGGCAACAATGTTACAAAAACATTCATACCAATTAAGCTGATTTGTATTTGAGAGAGAGAAAGAGAGACTTAGTCTCACTGTGCAGTTCAGGTTTATCAGTGAAGTGTATAAAATATTAGTTTGTTGGTGCTGTTTTAAGGCTCATGTTGGATGTGAGCTGCTCCTGCTAAATAGCTTGAGCTAATGACTGTCTCTGAAGACAAGTGCACTGTGGCTGATGATCAGACCCTCGACACAGTCATGTCTTCTTCTTATGAAACTATGAAAGACATCCACACACGTTTTTACTCGGCATGAAGCAGCAGCAGCAGTTGCTGTTGTTCTCTCTCTCCTTCATCTTCTTGTTTGTGTTTATTGGTAATAATTAAAAAATCAGATTATCGGCTGGTAATTTATCTGATCGATCTATATCATGCATCCCTAGATAGTGATGTTCATTACAACCTCAATAATATGTGTTGTGTGAGGTTTGACACATAGTTTCACTCGCTTACAAAAGAAACTCCAGTCTGTCTTGCTGTCTGTGGCAGTCTAGGCTATCACTCTTGAAGTGTAACCAATCAGATGCTGCACATGCTCTTGGAGGGACATAGAGCAAGGCTTCAGAGTGGTGACTGCAGAAAGAGGGGCTGCATCACAGCCAAAGTAGTGCATTTTTCAATTCATTCATTACGCTGTTCACACTGGATGCGTAACCGCTGCTAACCACACCGATATCCCATTCAGTGCTGGCCGCTTGCTTTTGGTGCCTGTGCTGAGCAATCAGACTGTTCACACTGGACATCCTGTGGAGCTCAGGGCAGGCTCACAATCTGCAGTGATAGTTTCTGCGGCTGGTCTATTTTTCCACAAGCAAATATGACAGGAAAACACACTAACTACTCAATTATGAACAGTATAAGCGATATATTAGATATGATATGAATGATTTCATTATGGTAAATGATACAATATGCATCCAGTGCTTCCACATTGCTTGTCAGTGTCTACAGAGAGGTAGAGACATAAGGTACAAGGTACATGGTAGATTTATTTGTAATTTTTTAAAAGTAGTTTAAAAAATGAAATTAAGATGTGTCCCCCCCCACACCCCTCTCTCTCTCTCTCGCTAGTGTTGTGCTTTAATATTAATTGTGTAAAAAATGTGTATTGATTTTGTTGTTGACATATCTCACTGTCTTTCTATTCACAGTGTTTCAGCATGGATGAAATAGTCATAGCAGGGATATCGGGCCGTTTGCCCGAATCAAACAACCTGGAGGAATTCTGGGAAAACCTCATTAATGGTGTGGACATGGTGACAGAGGACAACCGGCGGTGGACACCAGGTGAGACCCATTATAAAGCTTAATTTAATTGATAGGGTGACAGAAATGCATTTCTGTGCTGCATGGAACAAAGAATGGTTTTACTGATTGATTGGTAATAACCTCAGAATGAAGATGATAGTAGAGCGGACTGTTTAATGCAGTCATTTGACTAGTACAAAAGAAAATGGCAATTGTTATTGATGAGTTGATATAGATGTATAAATCTATAACTAAATGCTCAAGGAGCTGTTGCTGTTGCGGTTGTAGTGATTCACTGTTATCGAACTTGGTACTGAAACGCTCATCCTTGTTGCTTATTTGTGGTGTTGGTGGGTCAAGCAAAGAAACTGGCCGACTCTTTTTACTCATTATTTTTAACCACTGCTTAACACTTGCAGCATACATTATGACATGAGTACTTCTTGTCTGCCTGTCTTTCTCCTACCCCTGCACCACCTCACAGAGACAAATAGTGGTCAGGAAATATGACAACAATAATAACACAGTCTGTAACAGTCTTTAAACAGTCACATTAGCAGGTAAATAAACATTTATGATGTCATTGATGTATTCAGCTATAGACACATTCATCAGAGGGCTGCTGTAGTTACAAGTTTAGCTAAGCTTTGTATGAAAAATGAAATTCGCATTGAGACACATAAAAAAATCTAATCTCTGTGCTAAAACAGCAGAATACATTTTTAACAAAAGCCAAAATTTTTTCACTAACATTTTTATCAGAGAGCTATTTTCCAAAGAAGACGGGAGGTTAAGGTCTGTGTCTGTGTGATTTAAGCTTACCTTCAGTTGGTCTGTTTAATTGTCATTTTACATCAGGTAGCTGATAAATCATTTGAATGTGCATTGGGAACATTTAGGTTAAGGGTAGATAAATGATAAAGTTACAAAATTATCCACAAAATAGGATTATGTGCTTGCATGTATTTGTTTTTGCCAATGCAGCAGCACCTTGCCAGACAACACACTGTGTGGCAGAAGAAGTTAAATAAGGTTTAATTTTTTTTGGCGGACAAAAAACAATTTTACCAGCACTCTTGCATTGGCATCTTTGTTTTGTTATTGGACTGGCCTCATAAAAATAAATGAAGGGGCTGTCTCTGAACGCAGCCTTACCAATTTACATCATATCATCCGTGAGCAGCAGTTTGTCACCCATCCCAACTACCTATCAGATTTTGCAAAAAGAGAAAAAAAATAAACAAACAACAAAAAACAACCCACAAATAAAATAATTAGTATGGGCATCTGTATCGATCCATCCTACTCAAGTCAAGTTAAGTCAATTTTATTCATAGAGCCTATTATCACAAAAAATGATTTGCCTCAGAGGGCTTTACAGTGTACGACATCAATATGAATGCCAGAGAGCAGTAATAGAAAAGAAAAAAAGAGAGAGGAAGCAGAGCCAGAGTGGCAGGTCTGAATGGACTCAAAACCACCCCCGCCGGATCGGGCCGAAAACTCTGTTAGCCTACCTATGGGCAGGTCCGGGCAACCTTAGCCAGCCCTAATTATAAACTTTATCAAAAAGGAAGGTCTTAAGTCTACCCTTAAAAGTGGAAACGGTGTCTGCCTCCCTAACCGAAACTGGAAGATGGTTCCCTAAGAGAGGAGCGTGGTAGCTAAAGGCTCTGGTTCCTATCCTACATTTAGTAACTTTGTGAACCACAAGTAATCCTGCATCATCAGAGCGCAGTGATCTTGAGCTATGATCTGATCAGATAGACATCTAGAATAGTAACTCTTGCTGAGAGGCTTGTAGTAAAGTAAAAAAATTGAAAGTTATTAAATAATGGTCTGACAGCGGTATTCTCCGGGAAGACTAATAAATCTACAAGATCTAGGGTGTGATTGTAGCGATGGGTGAGTTTATGTACACACTGACTGAAGCCAATTGAATCCAAAAGCGTGGAGAAAGCAGAACTAAGGCTATCATTATTAATATCCATGTGAATGTAAAAATCCCCTATGATAATTACTTAGTCTGATTTAAGCACTAAACTTGATACGAGCTCAGAGAATTCAGATAGAAATTCAGAGTATGGGCCGGGGGTGCAGTACACACAAGTACAAAAAGGATTGGCTGTAGAGTTTCCAGGATGACTATTTATATGACCAGGAGGAGTGGATTCATTCAGGCTAACGTACTCATCAGGACAAAGCCAGGTCTCAGTGAGGCATAATAAATCAATTTGATTATCCAATATTAAATCAGTGACTAAAACAGCTTGTGTTTTATAGGCATCTAGTATTTAAGAGTCCACGTTTAATTCTCCTGTTATGATACTGTTTGACAGGAGATGTATTAAGTTTTATGAGATTTTTTTGTACAACTCCCCTTTTATTTATTTTGGATTTAAACAAATGAAGTGGTCGGGTGACAGACACCGTTTTTATAACATTTACATTATGGGTGTGTGACTGTGCTAGAGGAAGCTCAGAGAAGCATGTAAGACTGTGACTTTGCACCCTGGTCCCAGCTCTGGGATGTCATATGGCTTTGGGCTTCTAATAAACTTGGCCAGATTCCTAGAGAGGAGAGCAGCAGGGATGCATTTGACTACGGCCACTGGCGTCACTAACTTCACCTCAGAGCTACCGATGACCACGGTTGTATCCTCAGCAGGTGTGACGCTGAGCGAGGAGAACTTATTTGAATCATGAAGGGGGGTGTACTGTGGGCTTTGGCTTACTATGCTTCGCTCAGACAGTCACCCAGCCTCCCGGCTGCACGGGGGGTTGCCTGGGGACGGCTAGCAGAGGCTACGCGATGTCGGTCTGCACCTACAGGGTGCTTGCTAATTATCGCAGCTAAAAAGGGATTTTCCACGGTGCGGAGCTGCGCTTCCAGATCGCTAAGCCTCGCCTCCAGTGCAGCAAATACACTACACTTGTTACAAGTACCACTATCACTAAAGGAGGCAGAGGTGTAACTAAACATCTGACACACTTCGCAGCAGAGAGCAGCAGAAGAGGGAGAAGAGCAGGGAGAAGCCATCGCTAAGCAGCGCTAAAGCTAAAATAGCTAACGGGCTAACAGTGACTGAGCGGCTGTGTGATTAAACAGAATAGAAAAACTGCTGAGAGGAGAAGACAGCTGTGAGTGTTTGTGTAAAACGTATGTGAGTTTTCAGTCACAGACAAGTAAGAAGCAGCCGAAGTAAGGAGCAAGTTAGAAGATTAGCTGGGAATCGCTCATAGGGGCAGCACAGAGACGTTACCAGAGGCACAGACAGAGATACACCGGAAGTGAGGTAACACGCTTACCCGCAGTACGTCAATTCACATCTTTGCCTATTCATTAAAGCTTATCTTTTTCTCCCTTGTCTCTGTTGTCCCAGTTTTCCACGCACTACTTTTGGATATGCATATGTTGGGCCTTTCCTGCTGAGCTTTAGCTGCGGGGCCCATTTTTGCTGCTGCACTCTCATGGTGTGCTTGATGGTATTTGCGTGAAGATTAGAGGGGTTGCCAACAAAAGCTGCCAGCTTCATCAGACAAAGTTTACAGATTGATAAACCGATTTTCCTTCACACATTTTGTTACTGTGCAACCCACTTTGGAGCATGCGTTGTCATATGGAGCCAACATCCTGCCAAAACTTAGCAAACAAAGAAGTAGCTAAACACAGACAGTCGGTTTGCCATAGGCTAAATCCGAACCAAACTGGAACATCATTTGTAATATTTGTCCGAACCGGCCCAATCCTGCAGTGCCATCAGGTTTGGATCAGGTATCCACACTCTACTGCACACACAATTCAACGCT